>NC_090649.1:474145197-474445197 GCF_040937935.1 Hyperolius riggenbachi
TTGGACCCAGAATGTTGTTTTTTTTTTATTTCAAAATCGCTTCAGGCTCACTTTCAAGATGATCCAAACTCTTGCACAGCACACAATGAAAAGTCTTTATTCCACATATAGTTGCAGAAGAAATTCACTGTGCTTTGTTCATGTGCTTGTTGAGACAGTTTAAAGTGTCTAATTTGTTCTTATCAACAGCTGTGAATAGACTTCAGGAAGGCTCTGCCAAGGCAGCTTAACCCCATACAGTAAACATTGAGGCTTATTCCATTCAGTGCTCCCTGCAAAGAGAAACCAACTTGTAAACTTCATTTTTTTAGGATTTTCCATAAAATGTAATGAAGAAGTGTTTTTATCCATAAAGGTTATCATGCTGTGGCTAATATTTTACAGCAGAGAGGAAATTCTGAGTTTAGCTCCAAGTACAGTATATCTGCGCCCCGCAGGACTTCATTTGAACTCTCAGGGACGTAGATATTTGTCTACTTTTCGGCACCGCCTGTTAGTGCACAGATTACAGATGCCTGTGACCAATGATCACCGGCAACAATGAGATGCCGTGGTCATTGGTAAAATTAAAGTAATATACACTCACTACTTCCTCCTGTGTTCACATTACACAGGAGGAATTAACCTCTCAAGCCCCAGAGGTTTATACCCCCTAGTGACAAGGCCATTTTTTTTACAATTCAGCACGTCATAACTTTAACGATTTATTGCTCGGTCATACAACTTAGCACCCAAATGAATTTTTCTTTTCACAAATAGAGCTTTCTTTTGGTGCTATTTTATTGCTGCTGCTAGTTTTATTTTTTATTATTTTAACCACTTCGCCATATCTGGACGCATATATCCGTCCAGATAGGCAGTGGTGCTGCAGCCGTGTGTTGCGCGCGATCGGGCGCGCGCCCGCGCGCGCCCCCGCTACCTCCCGCTGCCCCCCCGATCAGTGAATGGGAATATAATTCCCATTCACCGATCCAAGTCCCCGGCAGAAATACCGACGCTTTCTCATCAGAGAGCGTGGTATTTCTGCCCCCAGGAAACAACTTCTCTTCATTTTAGTTCCTAGATGCGACATCGTTCGCATCTAGGAACTTTTTGAATGTGGCCATCTTGTGGCCAAATAGTAAACTGCACCCACATACCTGTATTGAATAAAAAATACATTATTTTACATCTAAAATTGGCTATTTACCTCCCAAACTAAAATTACCCAAATACATTTTTGTATTAAAAAAAATAATAAAAAAAATTACAATTAAAAAAAAAAAAACTACATAAATAGTTACCTAAGGGTCTGAACTTTTTAAATATACATGTCAAGAGAGTATCTTATTACATTTTTTAAAATTATAAGCTTGTAAATAGTGATCGACGCAAATTGAAAAAATGCACCTTTATTTCTAAATAAAATATCGGCGCCATAAATTGTGATAGGGACGTAATTTAAATGGTGTAATAAGCGGGACAAATGGGCACATAAAATGCATGGGTTTTAATTACTGTAGCATGTATTAATTTTAAACTATAATGGCTAAAAACTGAGAAATAATGTTTTTTTTCCATTTCTATCTTAATCTTCCTGTTAAAATGTATTTACAGTAAAGTGGCTCTTAGCAAAATGTACTACCTAAAGAAAGCCTAATTAGTGGCGGAAAAAACGAGATATAGATCAATTAATTTTGATAAGTAGCGATAAAGTTATTAGCGAATGAATGGGAGGTGAACATTGCTTGGATGCATAAGATTTTCGAAGCTGTAGGCTGAAGTGGTTAATTAAAAAATAGATTTTTTTTTAAAACCCACATACAGATAAGTTAATTGGCTTCCCATTCAACTGGCCCTAGACTACAATACAAACACTACATGACGCATACATCATCCTTTGTTGCCCCTGTAAATAAAACACACCTCCAGAACCAGAAATCAATAAATTGGCGTTTGAATAAAAATACTCACAGGTGTACCCGCTTTCTTTGACTTATGGCTACCTATAAACCTGTGTTTTTTGTTTGGTTTTTGTTCAGATAACCTGGAGCATCAGTTCAGTAAACACAGCACGCAGATCCACCTTCACAAGGCTCAACTCAATAGCAATGAGGACCGCTTCAGACTCTTAGAAAGCACTTGCTACAACGGTAAGCTGATCTGGAAAATCACAGACTACGAGAGGAAGAAGAGGGAGGCGGTGGAAGGTCGCGTGGCGTCAATTTTCAGCCAACACTTTTATACCAGCCGCTGTGGGTACCGTCTCTGTGCTCGGGCCTACCTCAACGGAGACGGTTCGGGCAAAGGAAACTATTTATCACTGTACTTTGTGGTCATGAAAGGAGAATTCGACTCACTCCTGCCCTGGCCCTTCAAGCAGAAGGTCACGTTCATGTTGTTTGACCAGAGCGGAAAGAGGAACCATATTGTGGACGTCTTCAAAGCTGACCCCAACAGCAGCAGCTTTAAAAGACCTGAAGGGGAGATGAACATTGCCTCGGGGTGTCCACGCTTTATTACTCACGCCCAGCTGGAGCACCCAAGGAACGCCTGCTACATAAAGGATGACACCTTGTTCATTAAAGTCGTGGTGGATCTGACTGATCTGGAGGAGCTATGAGCAAAAACTTCTGTTGTACAACAAAAAATTGGAATGGACTATCTCAGGGGCCTATTTATAAAGTGACTGAAGTTTTCTTCACTTTGATGGTTGTTTTCTTGTCGTCTTAAATTGAATGTATTTATAAAACTGCCAAAAAACTGAAATCTTACCACTGGTTTTGATGTTCAAAGTTCTAATAGGAACTCGAGCTTCTCAATGTAACCATATTTATATATTATGAAATGGGTTTTTCATTCATTTGCTTTTGTTTTCTACCATGAAACTGGTTTAAAAAATATAGAACAAGTTGCATTGCGGATTTGAGCTTTTGGAGCACCTGTGATGTAATCAATGCCAACCTATTTCTTCTCTGGACATGGGTACAATGGGACACAATAAGCTGGACAACGTTTTTTGTGGTCCCCATATCTCTGCACTTCACCCCTAGAATCCTGAGGCCCATATCCTATTATCTTTTCTCCTGCGTTTTCTTCAAGGAGTGATTTTCAAACCTTGCCAATAAAACACGTTTAAGGCCCTATTTACACATAATGGATACTAGAAGCCAAAAGGCTCTGGTAAAATGAAACCTGCACTGGGTAGGGAGAGAAAGTTAGATACTTACCTCTTCTGTTGTTCCCCGCCGTCAGCCGCCGGTCTTCTCCTATTCCTCCCGGTGTCCTGGCGACTTGGCTGACCTTTATCCTGGATTATCTTTGCTTCTGCCCGGCGCATAATGACTGGCAGAAGTACGCACACTCCCCCACCTCCTCCGTCCTAGCGTTTGCACTCCACTGAAAAGCAAGCGTCAGATGCTAATCACTTAGCGCAGAGGTCTCAAACTCAATTTACCTGGGGGCCGCAGGAGGCAAAGTCAGGATGAGGCTGGGCCGCATAAGGAATTTCCCAATCGCGGCGCATCGCCGCCTCTGCCCGCCCCTCTCACTCTTCCTTCACAGAGAGGGGCGGGGAGAGGCGGCGATCCGTTTGCAGATTGACGTCAGGAGGGGCAGAGCTGAAGCTGAAAGCTCTGCCCCTTCCAGGAAATGCTGGCGGATTGCCCCCCGGGCGATTTGGGGGCTCTGCAGCCCTTGTTTAGCGGCGGGGATGAGGCAGATTACTTGGGAGCACTGAGGCGAACTATAAGGAAGCTTTTGCCTGCGAGGGCCACAAAATATTGTATCGAGGGCCGCAAATGGCCCGCGGGCCGCGAGTTTGAGACCTCTGACTTAGCGTCTGACGCTTGCTTTGCAGTGGAGCACAGACGCTAGGACGGAGGAGGTGGGGGGTGTGTGTACTTCTGCCCATCATTATGCACCGGGCAGAAGCGAAGATAATCCAGTTTAAAGGTCAGTCAAGTTGTCAGGACACCGGGAGGAATAGGAGAAGACCGGCGGCTGATGGCGGGGAACGACAGAAGCGGTAAGTATCTAACTTTCTCTCCCTACCCAGTGCAGGTTTCATTTTCAGTCTTTTAGCTTCCGGAATCCATTAAAAGGAAACCTCAGGTCAGCTTCACACTGCATATTGGCAGTGCAGGGCGGCAGCCGCACCACAGGCCTTCGCGGAATACTATGTTACTATGTGGTATTCCCCGTCTGGCATCCGGCCAAGCAGTAAGTGACACTCACTTATTTACTTACCTGGGGCTTCTTCCAGCCCCCTGTAGTCCGTCAGCTCCTCGATGTCCGCCTGATCTCCTCTGTTCTCCCGGTGACGGCCCCCGGGAAGTCCCTGACTGAACCAGACATTCGGAGACCACCGAGCATGCAGGGCACTGGCAGCGTACCTCCATGGTTGCTCTCCTATGGTGAGAATTCTGACTCTGCACAGTTACAAGCCTTAAAAAAATTGCTGTTTTTACCTTGGAGTCGTCTTCAGCAATAATGTCATAGCTGAACCGCTGCATTCCTGTGGCACAATGAGGTCTTAGTCCCCCGAAAAATCCCCGGGTGGAGATTTAGGGATTGCTTCCGTGTAGAGGCAGTAGCTCTGCCTCTACTCGCGTCAATCTGCACGGATCTCCGCCTCCTCCCGCCCCTCTGTCTTCTTTCACTGAGAGGGGCGGGGAGAGGCGGCGATCAGCGCAGATTGACTATACTGGAGGCAGAGCTACAGCTCTGCCTCCCTTTGAAAGTCGTGGATTTTTGCCCCAGGATTTTGGGGGGTTACAGCTTCATTATGCCGCGGGGATGCAGCGTTTCAGCTCTGGCATTACTGCTGAAGAGCATTTAGATGTAAAAACAGCACAATTTTTTTTTATGCTTAAGGTGGCCACACACCATACAATTTTTTAAATATCTGTTCAATTTAAGAATTGCAATAAATTTTTCTGACTGATTGTAACATTTCAAAAATATGACCAATGTACCACACACGTATGTTCAATCTTTCCCCAATTATGATAAAAATGATTTCAATTTTGATAAAAATGATTGGAAACTCAGAGAAAATTGCTAGGGTGTGTATAGTAATAAATTAACAATCCAACACACACCATACAATCTTTAGTAGAAATTGAAAAGAAATATCTGGCATTCCGGATCGATTTAAATCGAAAAAAACGGGAAATCCGATCAGATTTTTCAGTCGAATGAAAAAAAAGCTTTCGATTTTTTCGAGAGATACGATTGTTTTTATCGAATTACTGTAAAATCGGATCATTTTATTGTATCGTGTGTGGCCACCTTTAGTCTCTCTTTAAAGAAAATCTGAAGTGAAAAAAAAAAAGATACCTAAGGAGAGGGAAGGTTCTGAGTCCTATAGAGCCTTCCCGTTCCTTGCATAGTCCCCTAATTCCAGCTCTGTCACCACCCTTTAAATCCTGCTGCCACGGGAGGCTGCGCAAGCCCGATAGGTGCGCAGGTGCAAGTGCACGCTCGTGTGTGCTCACGCATGCGCAGTATGGAGCCGCCCATCTTTGGGGCTACTCAAGCGCCTGAAGGCTTCAGAAGCTTCCCATGGCAGCGCAGAGCAGTATTTGACCCAATGGTCAAAGACTGCTGATGGGGGTGATGGTGCTCAGAACGAGGGGATTGTAAGATCGGGAAGACTCTATAGGACTTACAGCTTTCCCTCTCCTTAGGCGAGTATTTTTATTTTTTTCACTTCACTGCTTTAACTACTTTCCAACTGACCCACATCGAATGGCATGAACATGGCGGCAGCCCCAGGACCACTCAACGCCAATTGGCGTGAAGTCTTGGGGCGGGGCTTTGCAGGAGATCACACGCATCTCCTCTTTAATGATGGAGCTCCGCTCTGTCATCAGTCTCCCAGCGGCGACTGCTAGGAGACGGTTAGATGTCTCTTTACATTGTACAGCGCTGCGATCTATGGCAGCGCTGTACAGGGGACAGCCTTGTGACACGGCTGTCCCCCTGGGAGGCTCAGGAGCGATTGGCTGGCAGAGGGAGGGAGGGGAAAAAAAAAGGGGGCAAATTTATTGAAAAAAAAACAAACATCCCAGCACGGTGGCGTAGTGGTTATCGCTCTTGCCTTGCAGCGCTGGGTCCCTGGTTCGAATCCCAGCCAGGGCACTATCTGCAAAGAGTTTGTATGTTCTCTCCGTGTCTGTGTGGGTTTCCTCCGGGCACTCCGGTTTCCTCCCACATTCCAAAAACATACAGATAAGTTAATTGGCTCCCCCTAAAAATTGGCCCTAAAACTACAGTACTTATACTACATAATATAGACATATGGCAATGGTAGGGATTAGATTGTGAGCTCCTTTGAGGGACAGTTAGTGACAAGACTATATATATATATATATATATATATATATACACTGTACAGCACTGCGTAATATGTCGGCGCTATATAAATACTAAATAATAATAATAATAATCCCAGAAGCGATCAGAGCCTACCAAAAGAAATCTCTGTTGATGAGCAGAAGGGGGGGAGAGAATCACTTGTGTGCTCAGTTGCTTGGCACTGCAGCGAGCACTTGAAGCTGCAATGACCTAAATTGTAAAAAATAGCCTGGTCACTAGGGGGGTGTATGCCTAAGGTCCTCAAATGGTTAGCTAACTGCGCAGGAGCAGAACACTCCCAGCCATGGGAGTGCAATCGAGGAGATGCGTGGGCGGGGCCAAGCATGCACAGTAGTCAGCAACTAACGGAGCTGACAGCGGGAGAGTAGAGGGGGCCACACTGACAATGCTGACAGACTACATGGGGCTGGAAGTTGTCCCAAGTATAAATAATTTTATACTCCCCTCATGACAGGTTTACTTTACACCTTATACACACACCAGATAAAACTCAGTCAAGGCAATTGTCCGGTGTTGTCTTTGTCAAGACTCTAGTGTGACTGCAGTTGTGGAGGCTGCCATATTTATTTCCTTTTAAGCAATACCGGTTGCCTGGCTTTAGTGCTCATCCTCTGCCTTTAATACTTTTAGCCCTAGCCCCTGAACAAGCATGCAGCAGATCAGGTGTTTCTGACATTGTCAGATCTGAAAGATTAGCTTCATGTTGTTTCTGGTGTTATTAAGACACTACTGCAGCCAAATAGACCAGCAGGACTGCCAAGCAACTGGTATTGTTTAAAAGGAAATTAATATGGCAGCCTCCATATACCTCTTACTTCAGTTGTCCTTTAAAGCGCACCTGAACTTAGAACTTCCTCTCTGCTCTAAAAGATGAGCAACAGCATAATAACCTTTTACCTCCCTAGCGGTATGGACGAGCCTGACTCGTCCTTACCGATTGTAATTATTTTTTTTTAAGGATGAGTCGGGCTCGTCCAGTAATTGCAATTACTCACCTGCAGCGTCTCTGGCGTGTGGGATCCCTTGTCGGCACCTCGCGGCTTTCACTGCGAGCGTATTCCCGTCTTCTTTGCTGTGATCCCCGGCTGCAATCTCCTCTTTTTCCTCCATTGCGTCCCCCTGATGATGCTATGTGCGCCCCCTGGTGTTGGGGCGCACACCATCACATCAAGCGTCAAATTTTTAGTATGGGATTCAAACCATCTGTATTTCATCGAATATAAAAAATGTCTACTGCCCATTGCAGCAAATAACGTAAAAATGTATACAGTATATATTTTTTTTATAAAAGTTTAAAAGAAAAAGGTTTTTTTGTACGCATGCTTGAGGACAACTTGCAAGTGGCCCAGAAAAGTGCTTACAATATAAAGAAAGGCTTGCAAAAAATAAAAATTGTACCGCTTTTGGTCCAAAAATTAAACCTTAAAAAATGTATTTGTTACAGCTGATACAAATCCTACAATAAATCTGCCGTGTGTCTGCTTCCTGCTTTCATGGAAACACACGGGGTTAAAGGGAACCTGAGATAAGACGTGTCTCAGGTTCCATACTTACCTAGAGCTTCCTTAAAGGACCTCTGTCGCGAAAATCTTAAAATTACATGTTAACCTATACAAATAAGAAGTATGTTTCTTCCTGAGTTAAATGAGCCATAAATTACTTTTCTCGTATGTTGCCGTCACTTATAGTAGGTAGTAGAAATCTGACATTACCGACAGGTTTTGGACTAGTCCATCTCTTCATGGGAGGTTCTCAGGGTTTTCTTTATTTTTTAAAAGCACTTAGTGAATGGCGGTTGCTCCGTCTAACTGCCAAAGAAGTGTACGGCGAGCAGGGAGGCTGGCCAGCATCTTTGTATTAATAATTTTCAGGGAATGCCTTTATAAAGCATAAAGGCCATGCTGAGACTCCCCCATGAGAAGATAGGCTAGTCCAAAATCTGTCGGCAATGTCAGATTTCTACTACCTTCTGTAAATGACAGCAACATAGGAGAAAAGTCATTTATGGCTCATTTTACTCTGGAAGAAATGTACTTATATGTATGTTTTAAATTTTAAGATTTTCGTGACCTTTCCTCTTTAGCTACTGTACGACCGCTCAATGCCACGGCAGCCCCAGGACCAACCTAACGCCAACTGGCGTCAAGTCCTGGGGCTGCAGTTTGCAGGAGATTGCGCGCAGGCTGTGCGCATCTCCTGCTTGGGGGCGAAGCTCCGTCCCGCCTTCAGTCTCCGAGCGGCGAAACCGCCGTCTTTTCTGTTAGTACAGTGCTGTCCCCCTGGGGCACTTGGGAGCGATCGGCTCTTATAGGCAGAAGCTCTGTTGGTGGGGAGAAAAGGGGGGGGGGGGGGGGGGGAGGAATCACTTGTGTGCTGAGTTGTGCGACACTGCAGCTATACCTTAAAGCTGCAGTGGTCAATTATGTAAAAATTGGCCTGGTCTTTGGGGGGGTTTAACACTGTGGTCTTCAAGTGGTTAAGCCCCCTTAAAGGGAATGTCCAGGCAGCTAAAAAAAAAATGAAATTTACTTACCCAGGGCTTCCTCCAGCCCCTTGCAGCCATGTCCCTCACAGTAGCTCCACTCCCAGCTGCCGGCCCGGGGCCCCCACCGCTGCAGAGGTCGACCTCCTGTACTGCACCTGCACAAGCACCGCTGTCAATCACTCACAAGTGGTGTGTAGTGTACTGCACAGGCGCAGTAGTTCTACACCTGCGCAGTACTTGCAAGGTCGGCGTCTGAATTGGCGGTGACACCAGTCCGGCAGCTGAGAGCGAGGCTGCTGCAAGGGACATGTCAGCATTTTTTAAGCTGCCTGGATATTCCTTTTTCAGCGGACATGAAGAGAAAAAAAGTTTAATTTACTTGGGGCTTCCGCCAGCCCCCTGCAGCCATCCTGTGCTCCTGCCATTTCCAAACCATCCTCTGTTCTCCCATTGCGGCTCACTGTTGCTTCTTGCATCCACTGAGCCTAAAGATCGTCCTGCACAGACGCAGTACGAGAAATACCGCGCAGGCGTATTGGACACAGACTGCCAGAAGCAAAAGTGATCGGCGATGGGGGAACAGAGGATTATTTGGAAACGGCGTAAGCACTGGACGGCTGCAGGAAGCTGGCAGAAGCCCCAGGTAAGTGAAACACCGCTCTGCATGAGGGAGAGCAGCAGGATGCAATACTTGTTATGAGCAGAGACAGAACTACGTTTTTTCAGCGCCCGGGGACAGAGTTTTTGACACACACACACCAGAATGTGGACGTGGGTGGAGTCAAATGTACAAATGCGGTTCGATAGCCAGATGTACCCCTCTCCCCCCTAAAAACAGCGATGTGCCCCCCTCCCCCCATTTAAATATCCAAATGTGCCCCCTTCCCTTGTTCAGATAGCCAGATGTGGCATTCTTTAAATAGCCAAATGTGCCCCCTTTAGATAACCAGGTGTGCCCCTCCCGCCATTTAGATAGTGAGGTGTGCCCCACTATAAATAGCCAGATGTGTCCCGCTTTTTCTGCTGCTGTTAACACTTCTGCAGAGTCAGGGAGAGAAGCAGGGGCACTTTAGGCAGCCAGCGAGCCGTCTCTCATGCATGTGGAACTGCAGTGGCCATGTTGAGCCCCTTTACAGTGCTGTGCCTGGGGACATGTGTTCCCCCTTGCCCACCCATAGCTACTCCTCTGGTTATGGAGGAGACCTGCAACTTTTTATAAGGTGAGAAATGGCCTTTGATAAAGAGGAACTGTAGTGAAAATTACATATTGAATAAAATTGCTTATTTTTTTACAATATTCATTTACTAGTAGACCCAAGCCAGTTTAAAAACGTGCTGTAGGTCTTTTTTCTGCGGCTGCCGCCGCCAGTACTCATACGCGCGCCTGCCTCGCTCCCTGGTCCCGTCCAGCTGTCTGTTACTGCGCAGTAGGCAAATAACAGGTACACGGACAAACGCTGGACGCAGCGACACAAGGGTTTTATAGTATAGGATAGATTATTTAGTCAGTGTTTGCCCATTGTAAAATCTTTCCTCTCCCTGATTTACATTCTGAAATGCATCACTGGTGGTGATATCTTTAGTTCTGCCAGGTGATCAGTATTGAATGTTCGTTACTGAGAGTTCTATGCACAGAGGGAAATATAGCTTGCTTTGTTGTTGGAAAAAGTTATTTCCCACAGTGCAATGAGGTTCACAGACAGGAATCTGTCAGGGCCATGGCCCTGACATCACACAGTGGGAGGAGTTTTACCACAATATCAGCCATACAGATGCCCCTGATGATCTATTCCAGGAAAGGTAAAGACTTCTCATGGGAAAGGGGGTATTAGCTACTGATTGGGATGAAGTTAGAATCTTGGTTTAAGTTCTTCTTTAAAGGGACCCCAAGCAGACGAGCAAAATGGAAATCTGAACTTATCTTGGGCTTCCTCCAGCCCGCAAGATCTCTCGTGTGTCCTCTCCGTGGTCCCGCTGGCAGCTCTATTAGGTGCGCGACTTCGACCGAAATCATGTGCAATTGCACATGCGTGGCCCATCCGCATAAGTGTCCTGCGCGGTTCAGTCTTTACTGCACTTGCGCAGAACACTCACGGCGATGGGCACGTGATTGAGCTGGGCGTGTAGACGGTCCGCGCATGTGCAGTTAGTCAGGCATCTTTCAGAACCGCCAGTGGGACCACGGATAGGTCCCAGAGGATGCTGAGGGACATTGCGGGCTACGCGGGGTTTGGGGTTGGCTAAAAGAATTCCCAGGTAAGTCAAGATTTCCATTTTGCTTGTCTGTTTTAAAAGGTTGAGACGAAATAAGTAATTTGTCATCAGATCATATCTTCTTTATAAAGCAGTGGACTCCAAACGTTTTCAGTCAAGGGCCGGGTCAACATACTTCAGACTGCTGGGGGGGGGGGGGGGGGGGGGGGACATACATAAAATGATGTTGAAAAATATTACATTGAATCTAGGTATTGATTCCCCCCCAATCTTGCCCGGAGACCTCCCAGCAGCAGCCATTCAGTCATGCGGCGCCCGAAGAACGTCTTTGGGCACCAGACAGTGAAGCATACCCAGGAGACCACCTGCCGTCCAGTTGTACAGCAGTGTCACCTGATGTAGAATTGGATTGGAAGCCAGCAAATGACTGCTCACTGGTTTTTACAGTATGTGGATGGGTGGTGCCAGCACTGCTATTCTATATGCGAGCTGCCGATATTTAAAAGTGCATTGGGCCACATCTATGTTATATATTTGGTGTTTGGGAACCAGTGAAAAAGCCTCAGGGTGCCGCATTCGGCCCGCAGGCCTTAGTTTGAGGACCACTGTTATAAACCAACCCCGCAGGCGTTCCAGTAATCAGCAAGGAAGTGTGGGCTATGAAACATTTATTAGTATTATGCAAAAAAAGACAAAAAAAAAACTCAAACAAAGAACAAATCAGGACATAGTCCATTTTTTGGTGGTATTTAAGTGCTGCAGGTGTTCCTCCAAGAACTTGTGCGGGGGAAACTTGGCTTTTCCCCTGGCGATTATCTCCTCGAACTCCCTGCGCCTGCGTTCTGCATTATGGTGGCGCTCCTGCTGTGCAGTCATGTAGGGGCGGCTTATCCAATACTCTGTCTCTGCTTCTGTCTCCAGCCTCTTCATCATCCTTAATTTCATACTCTGCGACACCGGTCGGGGCCGCCGGTACTTGCCGAACCACTGGAGACCGGGAATGCCCTTCCGCAAAAGGATGTTAGTCAGGAACATGGTTACTGAGTTCCTATAAAAGGGAAAAACAAAATTCCTCTTTAGATATCATTGAGAAAAAAAAAATTCTGATAAAATGCATGATATAGTTCAGGGGGTCCTAATAACTAGGACCAGTTCTAAACTTTTCTCTGTCCGACTTGAGCTCTTTCTCTCTCTTGAGGTATAAGCCATCAACAGAGATAGTTAACCACTTCCTGCCCCATGATGTGAAAATAAGTCACTTCACTCTCCTCCCTACAAAATCCTAGCTAACACTTTATCTGTGAGCTGATAAAACCACTATAGAGTTGAAAAGTAAAGACAGCAAACCCCTCTCCTCCCCCCAGGAAATTCAATGGCAGGGCTAATGAGTAAACAAGTGTAAAATAAACATTGCAGGAGAAGACAGATGTAACAATTGAGTAATGTATACAATCTGTTACTAATACATTATGAAAAAAAATAACTGCTTAAATAAACTGGAGAGATAGACAAATAAAATGTGCGGGTTTAATGTACAAAAGAACTTTTTACAAAGCTATAACGTATGAAAGTGGTTAAATTGTGTATGATTTGTTCACTTTTTTTCCTTATTTTTCTTTTGAAATGCATAGAAAGTAAGGCAATTACTAAAGACAAATATCAGCCACAAAAAGTAAGTAATCAGAGCTGAGCTGAACTGTGAAAACGATCAGGGTAGAGAAGTGGTTAAAGCACCTGAAGTGGCCTTCAGTAGCGCTAAGCCACTCGGCGCTACTCTACTTTAGGGGACGCTCCAGGAAACATCATAGGGAAATTCAGTGACCGGTAATTGGGTGGACAGCACCCTCTCGAACTCCTAGGTTTCTAATCAGCTGTAGTAATCTATGCCCATACTATTCAGCCAATCACAATGCTTCATGCTGCAAGATGGTACTGTGATTGGAGAAGTGTACCCTATGAAGTTTCCTGCTCGGTCCCTTAACTACTTAAGGACCGCTGTAGTTGAAATGTACGCCCTGTTTTGATGGCCATCTGGCTGCCAGGGTGTAGATTTCGACTTACCGCCACGGCGCGCATCTGCCGTTTTCATCGCTCTCACCGCTGAATCTCCGCCATAGCTCACTCGCTCTGCCTCTCTGTATGACCGCAGAGCCCTGTGAGCGGTTCAGGAGCTGATTTCATTGGCTCCTGGCCCTGTCTTTCAATGTAAGCAATTCCCATTGGCTTACATTTAAAGACACAGTCAGGAACCAATGAGCGACTTCTGACCGGCTCATCGAAACGCTGCCGTCATAGAGACAGCAGAATGGGTGGCATTCCGCCGTTTCTGTACCAAGGGTCTCTGGTCCTTATGGGGGTAGAGACCACTGGTACTTAAGTGGTTAAAATAGACTAGCGCTAGCAGGTCATGCGCTGTTTTTATCTCCGTACATGAGCAGATCTGTACTACTGCACAGATTTGAACCCTTCTGGCACCCGCAAGTGTGACCTGTACACAGAGGAAAGAACTTCGGCAAAGACTGTCAATGTATGCCTCTTATCGAGGCATGCTGAAACCCCATCTGCACATGCTCAGTAGAGTCCTGCTGATATCCCTCTACTGGCTTGTCCATATGCATCCAATTGGGGTAGGTTAGTGTCAGGAGTGCGGAAGGTTAGTGTTAGCAGTGTGGAGGTTAGTGTAGGAGTAGAAAAGGGGGAGGAGAGGTTAGAGTCAGGCAGAGGTCAGGGGTAAACAAGCATAAGCGAGACCACCTAGGTATTCATCTATCCAGTAGTACAACCAGATATAGCATAGACCGGGTAGTACAACTCGACAACGTAGAAAGACTCAAAACCACAGGTTAAAATCAATGTATAACAATTCTACGGTCGATTGGATCAATCCAATCCAATGTGGATGTGGATCCAATGTTGGATTTTACAATCAAAATGGAAAAGAGAAAAATGCCCTATTTGTCCTGTGTCGATAATTACCTTCCGATTATTTACAATTGTAAAAACTGCACCAAAAGAGACAAGACAAATAACATTTATATCGCGCTTTTCTTCTGGCAGACTCAAAGCGCCTGAGCTGCAGCCACTAGGGCACGCTCTATAGTCAGTAGCAGTGTTAGGGAGACTTGCCCAAGGTCTCCTACTGAATAGGTGCTGGCTTACTGAACAGGCAGAGCCGAGATTCGAACCCTGGTCTCCTGTGTCAAAGGCAAAGCCCTTGACCATTACACCATCCAGCCACCAAAAGATTGCATCTGATGAAAAAAAATTGTACCGATATTGGGCACCTTAAAGGAAACTTGAGACTGGGTGGAAAGATAAAAATTATACATAACAGGGGCTTCCTTCAGGCTGATCGTTCCCTCTATGTCCTCCTGTGCCATCTGGATCCTCCGCTTTGCCACTCTGTAATTATTTTAGTTGGGGCATACTGTGAATGTGCGGGAGCGCGCAGCCGGACTGTGCATGCTCCGACTGAAGGAATTACTGGGCCGAATAGCGGAGGATCCAGATAGCGCAGGAGGAGTGCGAGGGAGCAATCAGCTTGAAGGGGGCTTGAGGAAGCCCCGGGGATGCGTAATTTCTCTTGGCTCCCTCCGCTCTCCCGCAGGTGGCTCCGTTAGTTGCATGGCATGTGGATGGGCTGTGCATGCGCACCACTCCCAGTCAGGTCACGCAGCTAACCAGCAGGAGAACGGAGGGAGCCCAGAGCAGAGGCGGCCTTAGAGTATGCGGGGCCTGGGGCGAGTGTCACATGCGGGGCCTAGAGCCATAAGTGTAGGCTATATACCTTATCACCACGTTCATGGGCTTGTCCGCCTTTAATGCAGTATTCCTTATTATTATTGTTTGAAAACAATTATGTCAGGTAAAGGCCACTAAGCCAACCAATATAAAAACAAACATTTGCATGGTGGTTTTAAGTGCGGGGGTGGGGGAGCTCATGCTTCAAGTAATTTGGAAATTCTAAGGTTCACGTTTCACAAAATTCACATTGTTGTAGTAACTTTTGTCTTGCAAAATTCAGCTAATTCAGCAATCATGAGGCCCCCAACAAGACAAATTCAGCAATCATGAGGCCCCCAACATGACCAACTCAGCAATCATGAGGCCCCCAACAAGACAAATTCAGCAATCATGAGGCCCCCAACAAGACAAATTGAGCAATCATGAGGCCCCCAACAAGACAAATTGAGCAATCATGAGGCCCCCAACAAGACAAATTGAGCAATCATGAGGCCCCCAACAAGACAAATTGAGCAATCATGAGGCCCCCAACAAGACAAATTCAGCGATCTTGAGGCCCCCAACAAATCATGAGGCCCCCAACAAGACAAATTCAGTAACCATGAGGCCCCCAACAAGACAAATTCAGCAGTCATGAGGCACATAAATAGAAAGCATTTCACATAAATAGGCAGAATGCCCCCTTAATATGGTAGACACCTCTCACCTGGCAGCAGTCCCCCAAAATCCACTCAATCTGACAGCAGTGGTTCCCCAAAAATAGGTAGCCCCAGGTCTATAGGTGTCCCCCAGAATAGGTGGCCAGCGGTATAGTTGTCCCCAGAACATGAAGCCAGGGGTAGAGATGTCCCGAGAACAGGTAGCCAGGGGTATATGTGCCCAGTATATGTAGTCAGGGGTATATGTGCCCAGTATATGCAGCCAGGGGTAAATGTGCCCAGTATATGCAGCCAGGGGTATATGTGCCCAGTATATGCAGCCAGGGTATATGTGCCCAGTATATGCAGCCAGGGGTATATGTGCCCAGTATATGCAGCCAGGGGTATATGTGCCCAGTATATGCAGCCAGGGGTATATGTGCCCAGTATATGCAGCCAGGGGTATATGTCCCCAGTATATGTAGTCAGGGGTATATGTCCCCAGTATATGTAGTCAGGGGTATATGTCCCCAGTATATGTAGTCAGGGGTATATGTCCCCAGTATATGTAGTCAGGGGTATATGTGCCCAGTATATGTAGCCATGGGTATATGTGCCCAGTATATGTAGCCAGGGTATATGTGCCCAGTATATGTAGCCAGGGGTATATGTGCCCAGTATATGTAGCCAGGGGTATATGTGACCAGTATATGCAGCCAGGTGTATATGTGCCCAGTATATGTAGCCAGGTGTATATGTGCCCAGTATATGTAGCCAGAGGTATATGTTGGGGACATATACCTCTGGCTACATATACTGGGCACATATATGTAGCCAGGGGGTAATGTAGCCAGGGGTATATGTCCCCAGTATATGTAGCCAGTGGTATATGTGCCCAGTATATGTAGCCAGAGGTATATGTGCCCAGTATATGTAGCCAGAGGTATATGTCCCCAGTATATGTAGTCAGGGGTATATGTGCCCAGTATATGTAGCCAGGGGTATATGTCCCCAGTATATGTAGTCAGGGGTATATGTGCAAGTAGGCAGGGGTATATGTGCCCAGTATATGTAGGCAGGGGTATATGTGCCCAGTATATGTAGGCAGGGGTATATGTGCCCAGTATATGTAGGCAGGGGTATATGTGCCCAGTATATGTAGGCAGGGGTATATGTGCCCAGTATTTGCAGCCAGGGGTATATGTGCCCAGTATATGTAGCCAGGGGTATATGTCCCCAGTATACAGTATGTAGCCAGGGGTATATGTCCCCAGTATATGTAGCCAGGGGTATATGTCCCAGTATATGTAGGTAGGGGTATATGTGCCTAGTATATGTAGCCAGGGGTATATGTGCCCAGTATATGTAGGTAGGGGTATATGTCCCAGAATAGGTAGCCAGGTGTGCCCCCCGCAGGAGGGGAACAGCGCAGAGAAAAGGGGGACCTGTGAGCAGCGGTGGAGAAGGGGCCCATCTCTACCCCCTTCCCTCACCTTAGGGCTCTCCCTCCCTCGCTCGCTCTCCCCTCCGAACTAATGTGCGGGTGGCTGGCAGGCAGCGTGTGGGACTTACCTTCCGTCTCGATGCAGTGCCGGTGTTCCAACAAACTAGCATACATTGTGAAAACAGCATACATTTAAAGTGATATACCCCTTGTTAGTAGACTCAGTGTTCCCTTGCCCACTCGCTTCGCTCGCTGGGCTACGGGCTCGGTCCTCGCTTCGCTCGGACAACTTTTTATTCTAACTCTATGTCCACTTGGATAGTGGAGATTGCACATCAGCACACAGGCAGCTAACTCGGCTTGCAAGTGTAGTGCTGCTGATGGGGTTAATTTATGACCTGCATGACTTTGCACATGCTCAGTAGCATCTGTATGCTATTTTGTCGGGTATGCTAAAATGTTGGAACACCGGCGCGGGATGGTTTAGCCACTACTCTGGTCTGGTCCAGACCAGAGCAGCGGCACCAGAACTGCCGGGCCGGCGCGAGACGGAAGGCAAGTTCCGCCCACTGCCAGCCACCCGCACATTAGTTCAGAGGGGAGAGCGAGGAAGGGAGAGCCCTAAGGTGAGAGAAGGCCCCCTTCTCCACCACTGCTCACAGCTCTCCCTCTTCTTTCCTCTGCTCTCCTCCAGCTGGCCGCACGGGCACGCGGCCGGGGGAGGGGGGGGGGCGGTCAAGTGGCGGCGGCGCGGGGCCTGGGGAGATCGCCCCAGTTGCCCCCCCCTCAAAGGCCGGCTCTGCCCAGAGAATGTAGAGCAGGGGTCTCAAACTCGCGGCCCGCGGGCCATTTGCGGCCCTCGATACAATATTTTGTGGCCCTCACCGGCAAAAGCTTCCTTGTAGTTCGCTTCAGTGCTCCCAAGTAATCCGCCGCATCCCCGCCGCTAAACGAGGGCTGCAGAGCCCCCAAATCGCCCGGGGGGCAATCCGCCGGCATTTCCTGAAAGGGGCAGAGCTTTCAGCTCTGCCCCTCCTGACGTCAATCGCTGCACGGATCGCCGCCTCTTCCCGCCCCTCTCTGTGAAGGAAGAGTGAGAGGGGCGAGCAGAGGCGGCGATGCGCCGCGATTGTGAAATTCCTTATGCGGCCCAGCCTCATCCTGACTTTGCCTCCTGCGGCCCCCCAGGTAAATTGAGTTTGAGACCCCTGATGTAGAGGGACTTCACTGACTACTGGGGGGGGCTCAGGTGGCCTGGAGCGGTCTGTTCAGGCACCAAAGTACTGCGTCAACGCATACAGCTCCCGGATACGGGGGCGCGACCGCACAAGCGCGACCTGGCAAGGTCAGCATCTGCTATGGAGACCCCGGGACACTGGAGCAGCAGCGAGGGTCAGTTAGGCTGCCAGGGGCTGGAGGAAGCCCCAGGTAAGTACTGTAGATCTTGTTTCGTTTTTTCTCCTCGGATGTGTCCTTTAACAAACCCAGGTGATTGGATGTCAGCCTGGCAGCGAGGATGCAACAAGTATCGTTTCTGGGAGCAGAGATACATTGTAACATCAGCATTGTCATTCCCCGCGCTGTTCTGTGCCTCACCTGCAGGAATATCTCCCACTGACCTCTCAGGAACCCTGCAGCCTCCCTGGCATCTATCAGCGTGCGTGCCTGTAGGCCTGTCAGCGTGCGCGCTCCCGGCCTGCACTTCCGCATCCGGCCGCGCACGCAGAGAGCACTTCCGGTTGTGCTGTAGAGGAGTTTCTTCCTGTGTGTTGGGAGCGGGTGTAAGCCGGGAACTGCACGTGCCGCCGGTATATAGAGGATGGGGGAGCCGCCATAAGGAGCCGGAGGTCTGCCCGTCCCCGCCACACTCAGGACAACCCAGGTCACCACTAACTGCCGCGTGCTTCTAATGTGTCAGCCTGGGTAGGCTTCATTATTGTGTGTTTACAAAGCACTGACACCTTCTGCAGCACATTACAGAGTACAGAGTTATGTCACTGACTGTCCCCAGGGAGCTCACAGTCCAATCCCTACCATAGTCTAATGTCCTTCCATATTATTATGTGTTTATATAGCAATGACATCTTCTGCAGCACTTTACAGAGTACATAGTCATGTCACTGACTGACCTCAGAGGAGCTCAAAATCTAATCCTACCATAGTCTGTCCTACAATATTATTATGTATTAATTTATATAGCACTTTACAGAGTACATAGTCATGTCAGTGACTGTCTTCAGAGAAGCTCACAATCTAATCCTACCACAGTCCTAGTCTAATGTCCTACCATATTGTTCAGGGCTGTGGAGTCAAGGAGTCGGAGCAGTTTTGGATACCTGGAGTTGGTGTTTAAATAAACTGAGGAGTTTGATGCTTTTTTAACCAAATTCATAGCCTTTGTAAAAATTAGACTGAGGAGTCGGAGCAATTTTGGATACCTGGAGTTGGTGGATTCATAAACTTAGGAGTCAGAGTTGGATGATTTTTGTACCGACTCTACACCCTTGATGATATTATTATAATGTATTTATATAGCACTGGCATCTTCTGCAGCAGTTTACAGAGTCCATAGTCATGTCACTGGCTGTCTTCAGAGGAGCTCACAGTCTAATCCGTACCATAGTCTTATGTCCTACAATATTATTATGTATTTATATAGCACTGACATCTTCTGCAGCACTATACAGAGTACATAGTCATGTCACTGACTGTCCTCAGAGGAGCTCACAATCTGTTCCCTGTCATAGTCTAGGGCCAATTTGTGGGATACAGGAGTGCCCAGAGGAGACCCCACGTAGGCACGAGGGGGGGGGGGGGGGACGACATACAAACTCCTCGCAGATAGTTTCCTGGCTGGATTCAAACTGGGACCCAACACTGCAAGACAAGAGTGCTAGACTCTAGAACACTGTGCTGCCTGTTGCACCGGTCATGCACCCTTTCCATCATATGGAGGGTTAGGCGAGGGGTGCAGGAAGGTAAATATTGGGAGGTTAGGCATTATAAAACGGGCGAGGTACTAATGCTGAAAAATAGGCTGAAGCTTCTAACAAAAATATCTGTTTAGCAGTGTTCTCCTGTGGGGACTCACTGCGCTTGAGAGCTATGGAGAGCCAGGATTTAAACTTTGGTCTCCTATCTCAGAGGCAGTGCCCTTAAAGGGGTTCTGTGCAGGGGGGGGGGGGTGGGGGGGGTGGGGGGGGTTAAAGATAAAATCAGACACTTACCTGAGACATTACTGTAGCAGTAATGTCCCACACGCCGTCCTCCTCCACTCCGCCGTTCTCCGGCCCCGGTCTAGTGCGGCATGCCATCCAACTGCGGCTGTGCATGTCATCGGAAGCTTACTGTGCAGGAGCAGTGCAAGAAAACTTCGTACTGCGTCTGCGCAGTAAGCTTCAGATGACGCAAGCGGGAGCGCGCATTGTTCGTCTTGTTAGACAAATAATTGCCCGGTGCCGGCGGGGAACGCAGATCGGAGGAGGACGGCGTGGGACATGACAGCTGCAGGGGGCTGATAGAAGCCACAGGTAAGTGTCTGTATTTATTTGCAACACCCCTCCACAGAACCCCTTTAAAGAGGAACTCCAGTGAAAAATAATGTAATAAAAAATGTTTAATTTTTACAATAATTATGTATAAATGATTTACTCAGTGTTTGCTCATTGTAAAATCTTTCCTCTCCCTAACTTACGTTATGACATTTCAGTGTTCCGTTATAAATTTTTTCCAGCCGGGTGGGGCGAGATGAGTGAATGCAAACTGGTGCTTCTGTGCGCAACTCTGCTTACGGCATAGGAGGAGTTGAACCAATGACACCTGGGTGCTCCCCAAAACTAGCCGGGTGTAGCACCTGGCTAAAAGATCCAGGGGAGAACACTGCATTTTTTCCCCTCTAAACCTAGGTGCGTCTTATATTCCAGAGCGTCTTATACGGAGGCAAATGCGGTAGTTTATAAGTGAATGAAGATTGCAGCCTCTGTATTCCTCTGCTTCAAATCTCCCTTACAACCATCCCCTGGGGGTTACTTTCCTCGGGAGGGCAAAGCCTCCCGATCTTAATGAGGCTTTCTTCTCAGCAGCCCCGATGTACCGCTGGCCTCCCTAGATCAATGGCTACCACAATATTGACATCTGCGCAGCTCGCGCAGGAGCAGTAGGTGCTTGGCTCTGGCGGAATTAGCCCAGCCCGATCAGGTCCGCTCTACTGCAGAGACCCGAACCTCCTGTGCTGTAGAGCGGATCCGATCAGGCTTAGCTATTTCAGCTGGAGCCTGAGCGGCAGCTACTGCTCCTGTGTGACACACACACCGTTCAGGGAGGGGTGGTAAGGACGAGGGAAGCCTCATTAGTATCCAGAGGCTACCCCCTGCCTCCCCTGGGGCACTTTTTTTTCACTACAGGCACTTAGTTACAGTTTTAAGATTAATTTCTATTGGCTTATTTTTTGTATTGGTTATGTTTTTTCAGGTATGGCTGACGGTTGTGGGCAAAAGTCCAAGATGAGATCTTCATCATCTAATGAAGACAGAGGTAATTCCTTGCAGTCTTCTGAAGTGTTAGAATTTCATACGCTCCCAGACTTAAAGGACATAAGTCACATAAATCGCACACAAAGAAAAATGCCCTTTAAAGAGGCACTTCAGCCTAAATAAACATACTGTCATTAAGTTACATTAGTTATGTAAATTAAAATAGATAGGTAATATAATCTCTTACCCACCCTGATTTAAAAGAATAGGCAAATATTTGATTTCATGAGGGCAGCCATCGTTTTGGTTGAAAGGAGGTGACACAGAGCATAAGACACAGTTCCAACTGTCCTTTGTCCTGAGCACCTCTCCCAGTTGCTAGGCAACGAGAACAACATCTTCAGAAAGCTCATCATGCTTTGCACAGCATCAGGGGGAAAGTGCCCGGGCAGTTTTTTTTTTTTGATGGGACGGAGCTTAGCTTCTTTACAGCTGAAAATAAAGTTTGGGTAAGAAAAAGTTCTGATGCTGTGAAACTGTTAAAGAAACACCAGGCCTTTTCAGTGCTGCTGAGTAGATTTTCAGTCTGGAGGTTCACTTTAACCTTTCGTGGCGTTTAATTTCCTGGCAATTTTTGTACCAAAAGCGGTACAATTTTTTAAAAGCGTTTCTTTATATTGTAAGCATTTTTGCAGACCGCTTGCAAGTTGCAGTCTTGCAAGCTATCCGCAAGCATGCGTACAATATAAAAGTGTATTTATTTATTTTTTACTTTATTATATGCTGCTATGGGCAGTGGGACTGCCCATAGCTTTTTATCACACTAAGAATTTTTTATATTGGATATATTGGATCCAATACAGATGTTTGTGTTGAATCCAATACATTAATTTGAATTGGCTGCCTGTTGTGATGACGCTGCACAAGCCCAACACCAGGGGGCGCACGTAGCATCATTAGAGGGACAGGAAGCAACGAAGTAGGAAGGAGAGGAGATGGCCGTGAATACATGTGCCGGGAACCCGCGAGGCGCCGGTGAGGGATCCCG
Source organism: Hyperolius riggenbachi (assembly GCF_040937935.1). NCBI lineage: Eukaryota > Metazoa > Chordata > Amphibia > Anura > Hyperoliidae > Hyperolius > Hyperolius riggenbachi. Next base: position 474,167,603 of record NC_090649.1, read on the forward strand.
CATGCCAACAACGCTGCAGGTGAGTAATTGTAATTACTGGACGAGCCTGACACGTCCTTACCGATTCTAGCTATTTTTTTTAAGGATGAATCGGGCTCAGGTCTTAACCTCCTTGCCAGTTATCCCGAGCTCAGCTCGGGGTAACCTGCGTAGGAGGATTTCTCAGGCCCCGCTGGGCCGATTTTCAAATTTTTTTTTTCCTGCACGCAGCTAGCACTTTGCTAGCTGCGTGCAGTTTCCGATACCCGCCGCACTGCCCCCCCCCTCCAGACCCCTTGCGATGAGGGGTCGATCGGGATTCCCTCTGACGTCTGTGACGTCATCCCGCCCGGTCGCCATGGCGACCGGGGAAGCCCAGCAGGAAATCCCGTTTGCTGCTTGAATTAGTGTGGATAGGGGGATGCCGCTTGTCAGCGGCTATCATGTAGCGAGCCCTGGGCTCGCTACATGATTTAAAAAAAAAATTTGAAAAAAAAAAGTGCTGCGCTTCCCCCCTTGCCGCCAGAATTGTAACGGCAAGGGGGGTTAAAGGATACCCGAAGTGACATGATGAGATAGACCTGGGTATGTACAGTGCCTAGCACACAAGTAACTAGACTGTGTTCCTTTTTTCCTTTCTCTGCCTGGAAGAATTAAATATCAGGTATGTAAGTGGCTGACTCAGTCCTGACAGGAAGTGACTACAGTGTGGCCCTCATTGATAAGAAATTCCAACTATAAAACACTTTCCTAGCAGAAAATGGCTTCTGAGAGCAGGAAAGAGATGAAAAGGTTAAACAGTTCATAGATTTTAGCTCTCGTATACTTCAATGAATGTGTCATTGAGCAAAAACAATAAAACTGTTAAAACTTAAAAAGTAGATTTAAACATAAAATAAAACTGTGGAATATCTTAAGTCATTTTTAGGAGAAGGAAGATAGATACAATTGTTTAATACATTAGTTTATTTTCGCTTCGGGTGTCCTTTAAAAGGAATACATCCTGGAACTGTGATTTACAGCGGGGATTCCTCAACCCCTCAACCATGCGCGTTTTGCAGAAAATCACAAACCTTCACAGGTGAGGTATTTAGTGTCTCAGCAAAGCTCATTAAAGTGGACCCAGACTCTTGCACATCATGCAATTAAAAGTATTTATGCCACATATTGTTCCTGAAGAAATTCACTGCTCTGTGTTTATTTAGCTAGATCAAAGTGTCAAATGAGTTCTCTTATCAGCAGCTGCGAATAGACTGCAGGAGCTCTGCCAAGGCAGCTCTCCCCATATTCAGCAGTGATGCACTGGGAGACATCTCAGGCTCACTCCAACCTGAATTATCGCAATTCTTTCTGTTTTAAGAAAGCAAACTTTTGTTTTTCTTAGCATTTTAGTAAGGGGGCTTTTAGGACCCTTACACACTCCAATGAGTTCTAGGATACCATGAGCTTGCTGGTTAGTCTGTACCTCTCGGTGTTACAAGCCCTACTCCATAGAGCCAAATTAATCCATGCCATATACTGATGAGGATCAAACAATCCGAAACAATCTGTATGCATGGTGGATTATTATGGCTCTGTACAAATTAACAAGCTGACACATCATTGCATTCCAGCGGTTCTGGAGGTGTGTTTAGCTTCTAAGGGCAAACAATGGTTAATTTGCATATATTCAGCAGTGATGCACTGGGAGACATCTCAGGCTCACTCCAACCTGAATTATTGCAAATTCTTTCTGTTTTAAGAAAGCAAACTTTTGAGTTTCATTTACTTGAGGACTGAGTAGAGAAACCCTGATGCAGAGCCCTCAATTCCAAACTCTTAAGGTACCCATAAATCTATCGATTTGGCGGCTGATCGACAATCCGATTCTGTAATTATTATCGAATCGGATTAAAATTGGTGCCACCAAGTGCATGCCTGATCGATAGTGCGATCAATTCCAGGCCGAGAATGTGGTTCGGACATGCTACAAGATGTGGGGCCATGGTGGTTGATCAGGTGCGTGTCGGAAACATCGAGTGATATCGGGGCACCGCAGGGGGGGGGGGGGGGAGCACATTGGACAGTGTTGGGCCGGCAAGGCAGCGGATGCGGCGTCACAAGGCTGATTCTGGATCAGTTTCAGCATGAGGTGTATGGGCATGCTGACATCTCACTCTTATCAGATTCGATTAGAGAGATTTGTCTCTCGGTTGAATCTGCCCATCATTGCTAGATGTAATGGCCATCTTTAGGGTCCATGCTGTTGCATGCAATCCTTTTTGGAAGCTATTGTCCTCTATTTCTGAAAGATATATTTTGCAACTTTGCATTACTGCTAATTTGCCAGCTTTTTATGGATGCAGAGGGTTAAGGATTCTATGTAAATTGACCACTCCCTTCAGCACCTGCTTTCCCCTTTAAAATCTTGGTCCCTAAACAGGCTGAGCGTAGTCCCCCCCGCCCCCTAAACAGGCTGAGCGTAGTCCCCCCCCCCCCCCTAAACAGGCTGAGCGTAGTCCCCCCCCCCCCCCCCCTAAACAGGCTGAGCGTAGTCGTCCCCCCCCCCCCCCTAAACAGGCTGAGCGTAGGTACACACAATGCAATTTTCTGACAGATCTACTATCAGATCGATTATTCCCAACATGTCCAATCTGATTTCTGCACGATTTCCTATGGAAGTGAACAGAAAATCGGAAATCAGATAGATAATCCAGGGATTTTATCTGATTGCCATCTGGAGTCAGGAAGGAATTTTTCCCTTTTGGGGCTAATTGGACCATGCCTTGTAAGGGTTTTTTCGCCTTCCTCTGGATCAACAGGGATATGTGGGGGACGGGCTGGTGTTGTACTTTGTACTGGTTGAACTCGATGGACGTATGTCTTTTTTCAACCAAAATAACTATGTAACATGTTGAAAATTGTCGATCTGACAGTAAATCTGTCCAGAAATTGCATTGTGTTCTTAGCAGGTCCATCGGCTTGTCTCCTCATCCTCTTTTTATTCTGTAAGCAGTTGCATTCCCCCCTCGCATGCCACCCGGCTACTTTTTCATGCCACCCGGCTGGAAATTTTTTTGGGGGAGAACACTGTCCGATATTTATTACCTTGTAAATGCCAGTTGCCTGGAAACCCTGTTGATTTTCTGTCATGAGTAGGTTCTGAGTCAAAACCCCTGGAACAAGCATATGGCTAATCCATTAACCCTCCTGGCGGTTTGCTAAAAAATCGCCAGGGGGCAGCAAATCTTTTTTTTAATTTTTTTTTTTTTTTTCATGTAGCGAGACAAAGTCTCGCTACATGATAGCCGCTGCTCAGCGGCATCCCCCTAGCCCCTCCGATCGCCGCCGGCGATCGGAGATCCCGTTCAAAGAACGGGATCTCCCGGAGGGCTTCCCCCGTCGCCATGGCGACGGGGCGGGATGACGTCACCGACGTCATCGACGTCGTGACGTCAAAGGGGATTCCGATCCACCCCATAGAGCCGCCTGGCACTGATTGGCCATTCAGCGCACGGGGTCTGGGGGGGGGGGGGGGGCGGCTGCGGCGCGACGGATAGCGGCGGATCGGCGGGTAGCGGCGGCGATCGGGCACTGCACGCAGCTAGCAAAGTGCTAGCTGCGTGCAGCAAAAAAAAAATTATGCAAATCGGCCCAGCGGGGCCTGAGCGGTGCCTTCCGGCGGCTTACCCCGAGCTCAGCTCGGGCTTACTGCCAGGAGGGTTAAAACCGGAGCCAGCTGAGTACCTGATGTGCTGCATGCTTGTTCAGGGCCTATAGCTAAAAGCATCAGAGACACAGGATCAGGAAGACTGCCACGCATCTGGCATTGTTTGAAATTAAATAAATATGGCAGCCTCCATATCTCACCTCTGGTCCCCTTTAACCTGGTATGAGCTTCTTTTTCGGTGTTGTCTCCTCTACTCCTCAGGGTGTTTTTTCTACTTTAAAATGCACTGAGGGGTTAGGGAAGGGTTGTAACTTTTGTCTTGTTGTCACATGTTTCCACAGGAGGGCGGAGCCTGATGTTTTCCAGAAATTTGGGAGCAGGGTGAAGTCGAAAAATGTCTTCCCCTGCTACTGCAAATTTTCCAGCGGTGTGGATTATTAACACCCCCTCCCCTCCGCTCGGCTGCCAGCTATTTGCCGATTAGAACTTTTTTTTGTTTTGTTTTTTCATAATTTGGGCCCGTCTTTTGCCGGTGCTCAAAAACCCCTCTGAGTGGTGCTATAGTCGTAACTGACATTACAGTCTATGGCGGCCCCCAATTGTCCAATGCCCTTCATACCTGTCTCGCCCTCAATGTTCCTGTATGATATCAAGAAATCCCGTTACCTGTAAGTCTAACTGGAATTTTTCATCCTCTTTTGTTCAGGAAGGGAAAAGAAGAAAAGGAAACGGAGCCGGAGCAGATCCTCGTCCGTGTCTTCCTCCTCCTCCTCTTCATCATCATCATCCTCTCATTCGTCGTCCTCTTCCTCCTCTTGCACGTCGTCCTCTTCCAGCAGCCGAAGCAGCTCCAGCAGTCGAGGTATCAGTTGTTGAGAAAAAAAATTAAAAATCCACTTACCTGGGGCTTCCTCCAGCCCGTGGCGGGCAGGACGTGCCCTCGGCGCCGCTCCGCAGGCTCCCGGTGGCGCACCCAACCTGGCCAGGCCGGGCTTCTTCTGCGCTCCAATCTGCGTCTCACTGGTGCGGGCTGATGTCATCGGAAGTCCTCCTGGCTGTACTGCGCAGGCTCAGTAATTCTGAGCCTGCGCAGTACAGCCCAGAGGAGGGCCGATGACGTCAGCCCGCACCAGTGAGACGCAGATTGGAGCGCAGAAGAAGCCCGACCTGGCAGCCGGCCTGGCCAGGTCGGGTCGGCCACCGGGAGCCTGCGGAGCGGCGCCGAGGGCACGTCCTGCCCGCCACAGGCTGGAGGAAGCCCCAGATAAGTGGATTTGGATTATTTTTTTTCTACTCCCTGAACCTTCTCTTTAAAGAGGAACTCCAGTGAAAATAATGTAATAAAAAAAAGTGCTTAGTTTTTACAATAATTATGTATAAATGATTTAGTCAGTGTTTGCCCACTGTAAAATCTTTCCTCTCCCTGATTTACATTCTGACATTTATCACATGGTGACATTTTTTTACTGCTGACAGGTGATGTCACTGGAAGGAGATGCTGCTGGCTTTTTTTGGCAGTTGGAAACAGCTGTTATTTCCCACAATGCAATAAGGCTCCCACAGTGTGATATCAGTACCTCAGTGCTGTGAGTAGTTTCACCACAAAATCAGCCATACAGTCCCCTAATGATCCATTTGAGAAAAGGAGATGATTTCTCGTGGGAAAGGAGGTATCAGCTACTGATTGGCATGAAGTTCAATTCTTGGTCATGGTTTCTCTTTAAAAGGTTATTTCACAATAGTTCAGAAATGTAACTGATGTATTGCATCACTATACAGGTCCACTTCTATCTGGTTTCCACCTTCAGACTGCATCTGCTTTTTAACCCATTTTTGCAGTAAAACAACATGTTTTTTTCTGGATGTGATGCAGATCGAGAGTCTCTTGTTGCTGCACTGACTCTGTTGGCACGCAGGGTAGATCATCGCACGCTCCATTTAACCGTTTCCAGACCGCGCTAGTTGAACTCTGTGTCCTGTTTGTGGCCACTTTATTTCTGATGGGACATAGATTTCAACATCGTTGCCTTGCATTCACGCCACTCTGCCCCGCCGCAGCTCACTAGCCCTGCCGCCAATATGACGGCAGAGCTGTGTGAGCCAGTTAGGAGCCAATTTCATTGGCTCATGACCATGTGATCACTGTGACCCAATCCCATTGGCTTACATTAATGACAGGGTCAGGAGCCAGGGAAATTAGCTTCTGACCGGGGCACAGAGCTCTGCCGTCATAGCGATGGGTTACCAGCGAGAGCAGGTGCGGTAAATCGTATGTAAGCTGCGTTTTGCGGTACCAGTAGTCTCTGGTCCTTAAAGAGGAACTTTCGCAAAAATCTTAAAATTTAAAGGGACCTCGAGCAGTAAAAAATAAATGGAATCACTACTTACATGGGGCTTTCTCCAGCCCACCGTAGGTCGGGAGGTCCTCCGACATCCTCCTGGCTCCTCTCCCGGTCCCTCTGCCGCATACAGCAGCAGCGACACCTGGGTCGGGTGTCGGCTGCTGCTTCCGTATTTCGGTCGCGAAGCGACCGAAGGGGCCAGAGTTAAAAAACAAAAAACAAAAAAAAAAACTGATACTTTCCTATGGAGAGAGAAGGCTCTAGGTCCTATAGAAGTTTCCCATTCCTCTCACGGTCGCCTTGTTCCAGCGATGTAGCCTCGATCCAATCTACTACCGCAGGAAGCTTCGGGAGCCGAGAGTTCCCGAAGACTGGCGGCTCTGTACTGCGCCTGCATGCAAGAGGTTACCCGCTAAATAGACCTTAAAATGTCTTAGAACACCACAATATGATACATTTTTGTAGACAAAACCTTGCATTGGTTTCCACATGGTCATAAAAAGTACACTTTACGTCAACTTGTGTTTCCCTACCAGCAGGGGTCAGTGTTTCTCTGTGGCATACAGCTGGGTAAGCTGATGGCATACATTGACGACAGCATTAAAGAGACACTGAAGCAAAAAAAAAAATATATATAATGAATTTGTTGTGTAGTACGGATAATTACTTGAACATTAGTAGCAATATTAATCTGCCCCCACTGCACTACTCTGCAGACTCTCGAGCGCGCGATAAGCAAGGGTTAAAACTCACCTGATTGCCGATTTCAGTGTCACGTCCCCATGGCCGCAGAACGTCACGTGACACGCTGTCAGGACATGCCAGCGTGTTACACGCTGGCTGCCAGTGTGTAACCCGCTGGCACGTCCTGATGGCATAACGCTCTGGGGCCATGGAGACAAGACGCTGGAATCGGCAATCAGATGAGTTTTAACCCATGCTTATCGCGCGCTCGAGAGTCTGCAGAGTAGTGCAGTGGGGGCAGATTAATGTTGCTACTAATGTTCAAGTAATTATCCGTACTACACAACAAATTCATTATATTTTTTTTTTTTTTACACAGTGTGATGTCATGACCATGGGCCTAACAGTTTTCTGTCTGTAAACCTCATTGCATTGTTGGAAATAACGGCTTTTTCCATTGACAATAAAACTTATTATACTTTCAATTTGTTGTCTGTCTTCTGTACTTTCATGCACTGGAAATTATTTTACTGAAAAATCAATAATACCATCTTAATTTATTTTAAACTCATAATTACTTCAGTGTGACCAGAAGTTTTTTCTTTTTTTTTCTTTTTTCTGGGGGGGGGATCACGATCACTGTGATTTTCCTGCGATTTTTATGCAAGTTGGTGGGCGTAGTTTTTTTTTAAATGCAGCACTGACTGATCAAAAAGCGCTCTACAGTGTGTATCAGGCCTTACTCATTTAAGTTCAGACACAAAATTATTATATGTGTTCTCACGGAATTCCCCTTTAATGTTTTTATCATCTTCGTTATTTTAGATTTGCCAAAACACAAGTCAAAGAAGGCCAGCAAAGAAAAACACAACAAAAAGGTACTTTTTTCAGTTCTGGTGTTTCTGTGTATTTAAAGGTTCTATTTTTAACATCTCCATGCCTCTGCCAGATCCATTTCTACTGGCAAAGACCAGTGAGGGGCGCAGGTGAGTTTAGGGGCTGTTGACTATAAGGCTCACGTCTAGAAGCGGCAGGTTCACTTTTCTTGTGTGACATTACTTTACCAGGGTTCAAGAAGCTTAAAATAAACCTGAGCTGGCCAAATTAAAAAAATGTGATACCTGCCCGGGGCTTCCTCCAGCCACATAAGCACAGCTGAGTCCTTCGCCGTTCGCCTGGTATCGGTCCCGGGAATCTGGTTCAGTGGCTCCAGTTGGCTCTTCTGCGCAGAATAAGCGACTGAGCCAGGTGAACGGAGGCACGCGGCATTGGTGTTCATGGGGCTGGAGGAAGCCCTGGGTAAGTATAAAATCTTTATTTGGCCATCTCAGGTATACTTTTAAACACTGCACCAAACTACAATATCAGTAATTCACTTTATTAACCCATTAGCAGGTGCAATCAAGTTGCCTCGTTTGAGATAAGTGCTCTGCTTTTGATCTCACCTGGCAGAACTGGTTGTGCTGTAAATTCTTGGAATGCTTTGATCTCTCTCTCTGCTAGTAGAAAATGCAGAAATCCTCTTGTCTTACACCGCCCCCTAGTGACAAGTGGGCATAAAGACACATTACAGCAGTACTATTTACAGTAGTGACAAGCAAAAACAATGTGCAGAAGTAAACTGGTCTGGAGCACTTGCAAGCCTCTAAGAAAATGGGCTGCTAAAGGGTTAATTCTTCAATAGGAGATTAAAAACCAAGAACACAATCGGTGAGTGAACAATAATTGATAACCATGAGTGTAGCAATAAATGGTGTCAGCAGCACAGGTAATTAGAACCACACATATAATGGAATGCTATATCCAACAAGCCTCAAAAACACATAAAGTGCATGAGGCAATTAAAGTGCTGGTGCAATCCAAAATTAATTACAATGCAAGAATAATAAAGTTTAAAATGCTTAAAAAATGTGCAATATTAGCCAGTATAATAATAATAATAATATAGTGACCAGTGCATAAAGGTCGTACCCAAGGTCACGTACTCTCTTGATTTTTGGTATAGTAATGTGGGTTTTTGTGTTTTCTGCCCATTCTACCCATTACTATATTTTTGGGACCATAAAACACACTTTTTCGGGGACCACAAAACCCAAAAAGAGGGATAAAATGTCAGTGTGTTATAGTCTGCATGTGTTACCATAAACATGCCTCCTCTAAATCCCTAAATACACAATTTAAAGCTTGTAAGGCCTGGTTCACACTACAAGAGCTTTTTAAAGTGAACCAGAGACGAAGCACCATCATGTATTTTACCATATATATCAGGGGGAACATTAGAGAAAACGCCTACCCTGCTCTCTGTTTCATTCTGCATGAACTGCAAAGCCTGCTTGTTATCAGCCCTGATAAAATCCCCGACTGCGCATTCAGTCTGGCTTTGCTATAATGACTCAGCTATAATGATTCCTGAGCAGAGCCAGAAGGGGGCATGCTTGAACTTGAAAAGACATGAGAGAACAAAGACTGAGCTATAAATATTCCTGAGCAAAGCCAGACTGAATGCTCCTTCTAGGATTTTATCAGGGCTGATTAGAAGCAAGCTGAGCAGTGCAGAATGAAACAGAAAGCAAGGTAGGTGTTTTCTCTTATGTTCCCACTGATATATATGGTAAAATACATGAGGGTGCTTCGTCTCTGGTTCCCTTTAAGCGCTAATGATTTGGAAAGCTCTGGCTAATGCAATGCTATGGGGGATGTGCGTGAGAACACACACATAGGATTACATAAGCAAGAGCTTTAAACATCACATTAAACATTAGAAAAAGCTCTTGCAGTGTGAACCAACCCTGAGATACAATTACTTAATTTAAACTTAACTTTTAATTCACACTTAAAATGGCTTCCACTTGTATTGCATGTACAATGACTGGGTAGGAGGATGGGATTCATGAATAATCCCCTGTTTGTGAGACTATGCTGCTGTGACATTATGAATGTATTTTAATTTGTTGTTTAAAGGGAACCTTGCCGTCAGTTTCTCTCAGAAGCTCACCATTTTCTTCTTACAGTGATCCCATTCAGTTCTGACAATATTTTGTCTGAACTGAAATATACCAGTTGCTGTCAGTTATATATCAGCTGCTGTCAGTTACAACTGAATGTGCAAGGTAATATCCATGTTTTCCTATGGCTCAAGTGGGCGTAATTACAGTTTAACAGTGTGCTGACCAGGAAGCTGTTATGGGGTAATGGCCATTTTCAAAATGGAGGACTGAGAATTCCATTGATCACAGTGGACAAACAGGATGCAGGAGAGGAGAAAGAGATTGATGAGTAGACTACACAGGAGGTAAGTATGACGTGTATGTTTATTTTGACTTTTACATTTCAGTTCAGGTTCTCTTTAAGCACTATTATCACCACTGCAATAAGCTACAGTAGAGAAGAACGCCTGCCAGTGTATAGCCAGCAGAGCTGCCCCCCTGGGATGGAGGTTGAGTTACACCAATCCTCACTGCAGGCTGCAGCACACTATATCAGAGGGAGGAGAGCCTTGCTGGGGACAGTGACACTGTCCTTTTAAACTATACCAGTTGCCTGGCAGCCCTGCTGATTACACACCTGAAACTAGCATGCAGTTAATCTTCAGATCTGGCAATGTCAGAAACACCTGATCTGCCGTATGCTTGTTCAGGGGCTATGGCTAAAAATCTTAGAAGCAGAGGATCAACAGGACAGCCAGACAACTTGTATTGTTTTACAGGAAATAAATATGGCAGCTTCCATATAACTCTTGCTTCAGTTGTCCTATGAGGCTGTATGGTATAAAGCATTCGCTCAGAAGCACTGGGTTCTGTTACTAGGAGGCTCAGCTGAGCCACAGGGGGTCCTCAGAGTTTGCCTGATTTTCCTTGAAGCCCAGCCATGCCATCACCTGCCCTTGCTGTACACCTTTTATGCAGCCCTCTGGTGATGTCATCACCTAAGGCCAGATAATGATCACATGAGGATAAGGGAGACAATAGTCGAATTATAGTCTGATTCTGATCCAATTTTGGTGACTCACAGAGGCTCAGTTTGTGACCGCAGCCACTGAGGTAGTGAGGCTGTATATCTTACAACCTAGTTACCATTGACAGAAGCTGTGACCCACTACAAAGTCACTTTAAGGTGCGTACACACGCCTGATTTCTTCAAACGACACGTCGTCAGACTGGAGGCCTTTCCGATGACTGTTTCCCCGTTTGTACAATCTGTCGGCGGGCTGATGAGGCTGGTTTTGACTGATCCGCGGAGCCTTATCAGCCTGCCGACAGATTGTACACACGTGGAAACTGTCATCAGTCTGATGACCCGTCGTTTGAAGAAATCAGGTGTGTGTACGCACCTTTAGATCTCTTGTAATGTTCTTTACCTGGGCCATTGGGAATAATGTGATCTATGTGTCTATTTCTGCAGAAGAGAACAAAAGACAGCAAAGCCAAGAAAAAGAAGAAGAGGAGGAGACCAGAGGAATCTAAGCCTGTACAGATATCCAAGGTGTATCTTGCTTTACATTTACCATAATATATTATTACTGACCATAGCACAAGTCTAACACACTATCGCGAAAAAAAAGGTAAAATTTAAAATACATGTAAACACATACAAATAAGAAGTATGTTTCTTCTAACGTAAATTGAGCTATATATTACTTCTTTCCTATGTTGCTTACAGTAGTTAGTAGAAATCTGATAAAACAAAAGGTTTTGGACTAGCCCATTTCCTCGTGGGGGATTCTCATTATTTATTCTTTACAAGAGCACAGATGTGACGCAGTTGCAACATCTTTCGGGTATCCAGGGCCTAGGCCATGTAGGGATTTAAATGTGCGCATGACAATTTTGAAAAGGATTCTCCATTTTATGGCCGTCATTTATGAGGTTTAATATGAGTTATGACCTAATTATGCAAACCCTTATTAAAGGGAACCAGAGAGCAACGAGGGGTGAAAAAGGGCAAAGATTTTATACATACCTGGGGCTTCTTCCAGCCCCATAAGCCTGAATCGCTCCCACGCCGCCGTCCTCAGCTTCCTGGATCCGCCGGTACCGGGCCCGTCACTTCTGGCGGACGCGGCCAATTGTCCGCATCACAGGGGCTCCCTCCATACATGTACGCATGCGGCTGCGCAGTAAGCAGCCACATGCGTATCTGTATGGGGAGAGCACCCTGTGATGCGGAGAATTGGCCGCGGCCGACTTGACGACTCGCGGCAATGACGGGACCCGGTGGCGGCGGATCCAGGCAGCGGAGGACGGCGGCGTGGGAGCGATCCGTGCGTATGGGGCAGGAGGAAGCCCCAGGTATGTATATCTCATCCTCTCTGGTTCCCTTTAAAGCAAATCTGAAATTATTAAAAAAAAAAGATGCTCACCTAAGGAGAGGGAAGGCTCTGGGTCCTATAGAGCCCTCCCATTCCTCTCACAGTCCCCTCGTTCCAGCACAGGCTCCCCAGTTCAAATCTGCCACCACGGGAGACTTTGACGGCTTGTCAAGTTGCAGATCGGATCCCGTTTCAAACGGATCCGTTTTTGTAAAAAAAGGACAAATTTTCCCTCCGTTCTGTAAAAAGTGTCCTTTTTGCAGCACACGTTTCCATTCAGTGGAAACGGAGCCCTGGCCGTGGGTGGGGGCCGCCATGCTGCTATCATTCCCCACCCCTCCTCACCTGGGTCCCCCCTTCCCCGCTCCCCCTCCAGCTAGTTTCTTTTAAAATGTATCCTTCAGCGAGTGGGGAACTTACTCACTTCCTTGCTTTCTACCTCTTGCCACGTCACTTCCTGCAATGCCGCCCTTTGTACTTCAATGGCCGGCATTGCAGGAAGTGACGCGGCGAGCGAGGGAACGCAAGGAAGTGAGTAAGTTCCCCGCTCGCTGATGGATACATTTTAAAAGAAACCAGCTGGAGGGGATGGGGGGACCCAGGTGAGGAGGGGGGGGGGGGTCTGACTGCTGCAGGGCCCGCTGCCCCCCTTCCTGCCTGCTACCCCCCCCCCCTCCAGCATGGCGGCCCCCTCCCCACCCACAGACAGGGCTAGGACACTGGAAACTGATCTGTTTCTGTGTCCAAAGTCTGTGAGGCATGAGATCCGTTTTTACATTGGTCTTCACTACCCCTGCGTATATCTGGGGTCCGTGAAAACCCTGCAAATACAGACCCTCCGTTCAGTTTTTAAAAGCGTATCCCCCGAATCGCCCACGGATCCGTTTTTGAAGTGGGCGAGAGAGTGCGCAGGCGCAATATGGGGCCTTCGGAAGCACTCGGGCTCTCGGAATCTTTCAAAGTCTCCCGTGGTGGCAGATTTGAACTGGGGTGACAATGCTGGAATGAGGGGACCGTGAGAGGATTGGGAAGGCTCTAGAAGTCCCGTTTTTGATTTATACTCAGTTGATTGGTTTGTTCTAAGCACAGGAGTTTTACATATTTATATGAAGGCTCTATAAGACCCAGAACCTTTCCTCTCCATAGGTTTCATTTTAACCTCCCTGGCGGTAAGCCCGAACGGAGTTCGGGCTATGCCGCCGCAGAGGATTTCTCAGGCCCTGGTGGTCCGCTTTGCATAATTTTTTGGGGGGGTACACGCAGCTAGCACTTTGCTAGCTGCGTGTACCTTAAGATCGCCGCCGATCCGCCGCGCCCCACCCCCCCAGACCCCTATCAGCGCCAGGCAGCGCTAAGGGGTGGATCAGGACTCCCCCCGTGCCCTCATGATGTGGATGACGTCGATGACGTCATTCTGATCATCGCCATGGCGACGGAGAAGCCAAACAGGAAATCCCGTTCTGAACGGGATTTCCTGTTTGCTCTGATCGCCGGAGTCGATCGGAAGGGGAGGGGGGATGCCGCTGCACAGCGGCTATCATGTAGCTAGCGCTAGGCTAGCTACATGATTAAAAAAAAAAAAAAAATTAATGTGCTGCGTTGCCCCCTGGCGATTTTAATAGACCGCCAGGGAGGTTAAAGGATACCTGAACTGACATGTGCCATGATGAGATAGACATGTGTATGTACAGTGCCTAGCACACAAATAACTATGCTGTGTTCCTTTTTTTCTTTCTCTGTCTGAAAGAGTTAAATATCAGGTATGTAAGTGGCTGACTCAGTCCTGACTTAGACAGGAAATGACTACAGTGTGACACTCACTGATAAGAAATTCCAACTATAAAACACTTTCCTAGCAGAAAATGGCTTCTGAGAGCAAGAAAGAGATAAAAAAGGGAAATTTCTTATCAGTGAGGGTCACACTGTAGTCACTTCCTGTCTAGTCAGGACTGAGTCAGCCACTTACATACCTGATATTTAACTCTTTCAGACAGAGCAAGAAAAAGAGGAACACAGTATAGTTATTTGTGTGCTAGGCACTGTACATACACATGTCTATCTCATGTCACATGTCACTTCGGGTATCCTTTAAGATCACTTCAGATTTGCTTCAAATAGGTCACAAGGGGCTGGAGGATATTCTGGCAGGTTAGTTCCATGTAGGCTAATGAAGACTCAAGGAAATCCCAGTGTGAGCTGCTTAATGTAAAATGCCTCCTGCGGTTTTTCTTTCATTTTGTGCTCTGCAGTCTGGTGTCTGTCCGTCCCGGCAGCTCATCGTTACGCTGCTTACATGTCTTACAGTTCTTGAAAGAGAAAAAGAAGAATGAAAATTACAGCATGATAACAGGAAAGAAAATCAAAATGAAAGTGAAGAAAAGCAAAAAGGATAAAGAGGTAATTCACTCTATTAACAAGAGCTTTACAGTTATACAGGTAAGGCCTCGTTCACATCAGGGCCGTTTCTGTGCTCTTTCCGAAGCGCACTGCCCTGTGCGATCAGCAAGGTATTAATTTTTCCATGTAACTAAATGTAGCTGGTTCACATCTATGTTTGGCCTCGTTCACATCTGCTGCGCTGAAAAACGTGTTAAAGCGCATGGTAAAAAACGCATGCGCTTGTGCGCACTTTAGTCCGCGTTTCTGTGCGTTGCACTGCGCTTCTTTAAAGCACGTTTTGCTTACTGTAGCAGCAGCAGTTGTCAATAAAACTTTGTTTTTGTATGTAAATGTATTTTTTTCTCCAATTAGGGGTAAAAAACGCATGCGCTTCTATGCGCTTGTACGCGCTTCTATGCGCTAAAAAAGCGGACCCATTCACTTGCATTGCTGTGCGCTTTCCAGCTCAACGCACAGAAATGCCTGCAACACTACGTTTCTGTAACGCTGCTCAGCGCAGCGCATAGATGTGAACCAGCTACATTTAGTTACATGGAAAAATCAATACCTTGCTGAACGCACAGGGCAGTGCGCTGTGGAAAGCGCACAGAAACGGCCCTGATGTGAACGAGGCCTTACAGAAATGTAGTGTTGCATGCATTTCTGTGCGCTGAGCTGTAAAGCGCACAGCAATGCAAGTGAATGGGTCCGCTTTTTTAGCGCATAGAAGCGCGTACAAACGCATAGAAGCGCATGCGTTTTTTACCCCTAATTGGAGAAAAAAATACATTTACATACAAAAACAAAGTTTTATTGACAACTGCTGCTGCTACAGTAAGCAAAACGCGCTTTAAAGAAGCGCAGCGCAACGCAAAGAAACGTGCACTAAAGCACGCACAAGCGCATGCGTTTTTTACCATGCGCTTTAACACGTTTTTCAGCGCAGTAGATGTGAACGAGGCCTTAGACAGCAAATCCACAGCTGAGCTTCTTAAAGTGGATCCGAGATAAACTTTTACTCCTTGCATAATTGTGTTCCTTTCATATTGTTTATAGGGCGTTCCTCAAGCCAAATACTTTTTTTTTTCCAATACTCTAATTCCCTATAAACTAAACAAGCCTCGCCCACAGCTCCTTTTGTGCCTTGGCACTCTTAGAGCAATGTAGCAAGGGCTTATGGGAGCTCAGTCTGGGCAGCAGGAAAAGGTGTTACTAGCCAGAGATTTCAGAGTCAGTTTGGAGGAGGAGAGGGGAGTGAAGTTTTCACAGGCTGAGGGCTGGAGATGCTATCAGTTTGCCTGTGTGTAATGTGACAAACAAAACATGGTTGCTGTCATTGTATCACAGGAATAAATAATCATATACTGTTGAAGCTGTTTGCAGAAAGATTTACTGTGCAAACTATCAAAATTTTAGATAAAATATATAGACAAGTTACTTGTTATAGTTAGTTTGTCATCTCGGATCAGCTTTAACCTCCCTTGCGGTAAGCCCGAGCTCAGCTCGGGCTATGCCGCGCAGGAGGATTTCTCAGGCCCTGCTGGGCCGATTAGCAATTTTTTTTTTTATTACACGCAACTAGCACGTTGCTAGCTGCGTGTACTGCCCGATTGCCGCCGCTCCGCGCAGAGTAGCCGCTACCCGCATTCTCCCCCTTTCCCGACCCTATGCGCAGCCTGGCCAATCAGTGCCAGGCAGCGCTGAGGGGTGGATCGGGACTCCCTATGACGTCGGTGATGTCATCCCGCCCATCGCCATGGCGATGGGGGAAGCCCTAATGGAAATCCCGTTCAGATCGCCGGAGGGGGTTGGGGGGGATGCCGCAGCTCAGCGGCTGTCATGTAGCTAGCGCTAGGCTAGCTACATGATTAAGAAAAATAGTGCTGCGCTGCCCCCTGGCGGTTTTAATTGACCGCCAGGAGGGTTAAAGTGAACCTGAGGTGAGAGGGATATGGAGGCTGCCATATTTATTTCCTTTCAAACAATATCAGTTGCCTGGCAGCCCTGCTGACCTTTCTGGCATCAGTAGTATTTAAACCTGAAACAAGTATGCAGCTAATCTTGTCAACTTTTTTTTTTTTTTACAGAGACATCTGATCTGAATACTTGTTCAGGATCTATGGCCTGCAGGACAGCCAGGCAATGTGCATTGTTTAAAAGGAAATAAATACGTCAGGCTCCATATGTCTCTCACATCAGGTTCCTTTTACGTTAGGTACACACCATACCATTTTCTGGCAGATTTACCTGCCACATCCATTATTTCCAACATGTCCGATCTGATTTTGGATCGATTTTTCAGTTTTCCGTTCTTTTATTTATCATGTTTTCGATCACTTTTCATAGAACTGAACAAAAAATGATTAAAAAACAATCAGAAAATCAAAAAATCGATCGAAATTCAGATCGGACATGTTGGAAATAATCGATCTGGCAGGTAAATCTGCCAGAAAATTGTATGGTGTGTACCTAACATAAAAGGAACCCAAAGTGTGAGACCTATGGAAGCTGCCATATTTATTTCCTTTTAACCTCCCTGGTGTTGTTGTTATTTCCAGATTTAAGGTCTAAAAGCCATACAATTTTTTTTTTTCTGTTTTTCTATCCAGATATCCGAATCCGGCCAGATACCCCGGATACTGGGGTCGGATATCTGACCCGGATTCAGATTGGAACATTTTTGATCCAGATATCCAACCCGGATCGGATAGAGGGGTAGCCAGATCCGAAATAGTTCCAGATAGTGGAAAATGGTATCCGAGCAGCACTGGTTGTAAGCCTGTGGTCCTGAAGTGGTTAAAAGCAGTGTGGTGTTTTTTTTTAGAAAACAATTGTTAATATATTTGATTTCAATTTCTTTGGAACCTTGTCAGACACAGCAGTGGGATGATCAGTGAGATGCAAATAATTCTGTGTTGATGCAAAATTATGCAATTTTTAATACAAATGTTTGCAAGTTGAAAATGGGTAAGTCAAACCCCTCCTCGGCTTCATTTCATTGGTTCATTTGCAAGCTCCATCAATTTTTCATAGTTCTGTATCAATTCGTAATTATTTGTATCTGAATGACTATCATTACTGAGCAGAGTAGTATAGATGATCTTTATGGCGGGTACTTGGGGGGACCCCCTAAAGAAAAATAGAGAAACCAAGAGCCCAATGGTGCAGTACCGTTTTTTTGTCAAAGGCAATATATAAAGCAGTTGTGATTAGGGATGGGCTTTTGAGTCCAGATGAACTCGAATTTGGAATTCTAATGAAATCTAATGACTTCAGACGTAACTGCGGGATGGGGGAGTTAACTTACCCAGAAGTCTTAGGGACATCTGCGTTCCATCGCGCCTCATAGGCATAATGAAAACCGTGTTCCACCACTCGCTACCACGCTTCCCCCTTCCGGCTTGAAAGAGGAAGCGCGGTAGTGAGTAAAGCAACGTGGCTTTCATTATGCCTATGACGCGTAAAGAAACGCCAACGTCTCTAAGACTTCTGGGTAAGTTAACCCCCCTATTCTGTGGTCACACCTGAAGTCATTGGACTTCACTAGAATGCCGAATTAGAGTCCGTCTGGACTCGAAAGCCCATGGCTGGTTGTGATTTATACGAACAAGAGTGGGTTGCAAGTCCCTGCAACCACCGTATAAGCCTGCGGGAAATTAGCCGTCCCCACTAGGTCATTAAGGCCAAACCGGATGCTGGATGGTTGCTCTCCTTTAAAACGTTTTAGTAAACAAACTGTAAAACTGAATACACCTCCTCTGCAGGTCAAGACTAATATATTGCCCCCTTGAAATTTTCCACATTTTGTCATATTACTGCCACAAACATGAATCCATTTTATTGGAATTCCACATGAAAGACCAATACAAAGTGGTGTACATGTGAGAAGTGGAACGAAAATCATACATGATACCAAACATTTAAAAAAAAACTGCAAAGTGGGGTGTGCGTAATTATTCGACCCCCTGTGTCAATACTTTATAGAACCACCTTTTGCTGCAATTACAGCTGCCAGTCTTTTAGGGTATGTCTCTACCAGCTTTGCACATCTAGAGACTGAAATCCTTGCCCATTCTTCTTTGCAAAACAGCTCCAGCTCAGTCAGATTAGATGGACAGCGTTTGTGAACAGCAGTTTTCAGATCTTGCCACAGATTGGATTTAGATCTGGACTTTTACTGGGCTATTCTAACACATAGATATGTTTTGTTTTAAACCATCCCATTGTTGCCCTGGCATTATGTTTAGGGTCGTTGTCCTGCTGGAAGGTGAACCTCCAGAATCAGAATCATTTATTTTGCCAAGTACAACGTGAGTTGTACCCGGAATTGATTTTGGCACAACAGGGTCGGGTGTGGTACAGTACAGAAATTGAACAGGCAGCATACAGTAGGTACACAGTAAATACATATGGTGCATACATATATACGGCGATACATACAGTAGGTACAATGCATAATTACAGAGTAAAGCAAAACATAGGTAGAGAACCCATAAGGAATGGACCCAAAGAGAAGGACCAGGGGGACATCCGCTGCCATCTATGGCACTCAAAACACTTCTGCAGCGATACTTTGAGTCAGATGCCCCTGGTCAGAGAGAAAGATAAAGATATACAGTGCATACAGATACATACAGTACAGTGCATACAGTAGGCACAGTGCATGTGTACAGATAAAGGCATAGAAAGAAGGATACAAAAAGAAGGATCCAGAAGAACCAGGGGGGTAATCCGCTGCCTTCTATGGCAATCAAACGCTTCTGCAGCGATATTTTGAATCAGATGCCCCCGCAGTCTACCTGGGGAAGAGAGATAAAGTGAGAGAGAAGGTGAAGAGCAGTGAAAGAGAGCTCCCTTTGGATTTTAGGATAACCTGGCTGGTTAGTACCCGAATGGATGGCTATGTCACTTGGCTGCTGCAGAGAAAAAAAATAGTCCTCCTATAGCTGCAGCTGTGTCTTAGCTGGCCAGCTGACTAGCCTGGCTACTCAAGGGCTTGAATGTGCATTTTCCCATATTGTCCCGTCAACTTGTGGTGCGAGGATGGCCTGAAACTCATCCAGGGGACGCTGGAAGGACGCTGGGAGGGGGGGAACTTGACTACCGTGGTGGGTTTGCAGCTGGTAACCAGGATGCACGTAACCTTAGCCTCCGGCTTGTGGCCTAGTACGTTGTGGTCGCTTGGGGCACTTAGAGCCCACACAGATGGTGGCTGCAGGATCAGGCATGGCGGAGACTGGCTCTCACCTGCTGGTCAAGTGGAGAGGACCGCATGGCCGGAGAGGCAGCGGAACATTGGCCTGCTGTGGCCACAGCAATGTAGCAGCCCTGACCCAGCAGGGGAAGCAGCGGC
The DNA here is from genome assembly GCF_040937935.1 of Hyperolius riggenbachi. Lineage (NCBI taxonomy): Eukaryota > Metazoa > Chordata > Amphibia > Anura > Hyperoliidae > Hyperolius > Hyperolius riggenbachi. Next base: position 474,187,297 of record NC_090649.1, read on the forward strand.
AGTCAGACGTCACCTAGCTGTGGGGTGGCCCGCTCACTAATCCGCGCCGTCTGTCCTCCCTGGCAGCAGCATCACAGTCCACGTGGATGCGGAGGGCCCTCAGCGGCGTCTGGTCTCCCTGGCTGCGGCTTAGCCCAGTGCCGATACAAAACTCAGATGCGTCCTGTGCGGCGTTGCCATGGTGGGCTCCACGCAGGTGGCGATGCCAGAGGTCCGGCAAGCGGCAGCGGTGGTTCGGCCGGCTCGGTGTCCTGCTCCCTCACGGCTGCAGAGGCGATGCTCCCTTCGGCACTTCGGTAAGTAACCGATGCAGGGGGGGGCGTGGCCTGGCTATGGAGCTGTGAGGACGCGCGGCTCTTAGCTCCTCAGATCTTCACTGATCCTGCCGAAAATCCTGCACCTTTTGTCGGCGTTTCCACTCCTCACTGCCCGGCCGTGACCTGCTGCTGCTGAGCTGCCTCCAGAAATGCAGAAATCTGCTGCCAAAGCGCCGCGACCCGTCACTGAGCGGCTGGCTAAGTTTGCCCACGGAGCTGCACAAGATGGCGGCAGTCCGCTCCCTGGAGCCTCCGAACGGTCCGCTCTGGATGACACCCTGCCGCTGGACTTAGAAATCTGCCCGGCCTCCTACCCTGTCTCTCCCAATGAGGATCGCAGTGAGTACATGTCTGAGTCTGGAGCTGGAGAAGGCACAGCCTCACCAACGGCCATTGCTGATATAAGCTCTGACGCAGCAGAAGAGCCATCCAGATTGCAGCTATTAGAAGCTATATCTGAACTCAAATCTTTCATCACTGGCAAATTTGACACAGTGCAAACAGAACTGTCATTTGTTAAAGCAGATATGTCTAAAATGAGAGATCGTGCAAAGGAGACAGAAAGGAGGATTGGGGAGTTAGAAAATGAAGTCAGGCCTATGCACACAGACCTGGCATATCAAGGCAAACTAGCAGATGCTCATACTGCCAAACTTACAGATCTGGAGAACAGATCCAGGAGGAGTAATTTAAGATTTGTAGGCTTTCCCGAAAAGTCGGAAGGGTTATCTCCTGAAGTTTTTCTGGAAAATTGGATTACTTCTGCTTTGCCTGATTTTCAACCTTCTAGAATGTTCTCAATTGAGCGGGCGCATAGGATCCCTGGCGGCCCACCCAAGCCAGGAGCGCAACCGCGTCCACTGATAGCCAAATTCCTAAACTACAAGGATAAAAATGACATCCTGAAAGCCACTAGGCAGTTACAAGACCCACTGAAGTATTATGATGTCCAGATTCATATTTACCAAGACTTTTCAGTCGAAATACAAAAGCAGAGGCTTGCCTTTTTTGACGTGAAAAAGTTGCTGCGTGAAAAGCAAATTTCCTACAGTATGATGTTTCCGGCGAAGTTGAGAATTATCTCTGAGGATAAAGTCCTATTTTTTGCCTCTCCAGATGAAGCCACACGCTGGCTTGAGGGTAAAGGAACTGACCGACAGCGTAGGCGCCAACAAAACCGCTAATGGATTTGACTCACGCTATTATGCTGCTTCTCTTTTTCTCCCTATGAACCGTTCATTTTTGCTCTCTAAGAATGGGACCCTTTGCTATGCCATTGCTGCCTCTTTTAGCAGTTAAACTCTCAGGTTCAAATGTTATGGGTTTCTCTTCTAAAACAATATTGTTATATACTGCTGTGTTTGAAATGCAGACATGCGATACCTAATACTCTTTTTCCTTATAGGAGTGTAGTTAATAAATATGTGTTTAATTACTAAGCGGAAATTTGCAGTATAAACAATTTTGCTGCGTAGCTCTGTTAGTTCTGGTGGGTATTGCAGGGGGAGGGCTCTGCGCTTAAACGGGTGATACTATGGATCAATGGATATCTTTCTTGTACTATGCAACTGTTCACCTGCACTTTTATTGATAAGGCCTTTAAATGCTAGATTTAAGATTCAAAAGAAATGCTGACATGGGGAATTTAATTGTGTAACTCAGTGGAGATCTGGAGTTTCGACTCTAGTCTCACGCCTCACTAATGCTGCACAAGTTGGGTAGTAAAGCGGGTTGTGGTTGGGGACAACTTGCGGGGTGGGTTAGGGTTTGTTGGGAACTGGTTGTTGGGTGGGATCTGGGTACAATTGACAGTGCATATGATATGAATCCCTTTCTGCTATTACTTACTTTACAGTTTAGTAACGTAACATGCTTGATTTTAGACAATGGCTGATCTCCGTCTGATTTCATGGAATGTCAGAGGTATGAACCATCCCATTAAGAGACGATTAGTTTTTGATCATTTAAAGAAGTTTAGCCCTCATATCATGTTTTTGCAGGAGACACACTTGGTGGGTTCTAGGCTGGCAGCGTTGAAGAAACCCTGGATCGCTAATGTGTATGCATCCCAATTCTCCACATATTCCCGAGGTACAGTTATCCTAGTTGCTAAAAATGCCCCTATCAAGATCCTGTCAGTACTCCATGATCAACTAGGGCGATATGTTGTTATACAGTTACTATATGAGGGTCACCCTCTAACTGTGGCTTCAGTGTATGTTCCCTCTCCATTCCATGTTTCCGTTTTGGATAAGTTAATTTCAGTCATACATGGCCTACCATCCAGCCCTATTTTATTATGTGGTGATTTCAACGCTGTCCTAGATCACACTATGGATAAGTCTAGCCCAGGGGAGCATAGAGGCCAATCCTCTTTTGGGGATTGGGTTAAAAAACATAATCTGCTCGATATTTGGAGATGGCGTAACCCAGATAAGACCATATACTCCTGTTTTTCTGACTCCTCAGGTTCCATGGCCCGGTTGGATTTAGTCATGGGCTCACACGATTCATTAAACAAAGTCAAAACATTAGAGTATAAACCCCATGGAATCTCTGATCACTCTCCCGTCCTCTGCATAGTTGGCTCCTTGTCTCAGTCACATGCTGGCTCCTGGAAAATGGGTCATGTTTGGTTACAGGATGAAACTGTGGTCAACCACTGTCTATCCAGGATGACTGAATATTGGCACCTGAATGAGGGTACTGCTTCTCAGGCTATTATCTGGGATGCTTCTAAGGCGGCTCTCAGAGGTCATTTTTCCCATATTAAAGGGATTACGCTGAAGAATGATGAAGCCTATATAGGCAAAACTGAAAACATTATGACCTCTGCAAAGTCCGAATATGAACAATCCCCTACTACCGATAATTATGTACGCTGGGCCAAAGCAAGAAGGGACCATGAACTATCCTTGCTAAAAAGGGCCAAAAGACGTGAGTTTCTCACTCACCAAAGAATGTTTGAATGTGGAAACAAATCCAGTAGACTCTTGGCCTCTATGCTTAGAGCCCAATACTCATCCACTGCCATTCCTAGAATCATCTCAGCGAATGGACTTGAATGTTGTACTTCTGAGAGTATACTGGAAGAATTTAGGCTATTTTATAGCAATTTATATAAACAATCCTCAATGTGTGACCAGCGGTCTTTGCGTGTTTTTTTGCTTGAATGTCATCTGCCAAGTGTGAATGCTGAAGATAGACAGCTCTTAGACGCCCCCTTGACCCTAGAAGAAATCATTGCAGCAATAAAAGAGCTAAAACCATATAAAGCACCAGGCCCAGATGGCATCCCATCTGAGTGGTACCTAAAAAGCTCTTCTTCATCTGCCCCTGCCTTACTTCAAACGTTCAACAATGCCCTGGCGACAGATATTCTGCCAGACTCTATGCGAGAAGCACATATTACATTACTCCTTAAAGAGGAGCTGTTAGGTATAAGGTCTCAGAGAAAATAAACACATATATCAGTAGCTAAAGATTGGCTGTACTTACATTACATATGCATTTCACTGTCCACGTTTGTACTTCACAGAATTTGTATATAGTATATGCAGAGATAGATGCTCCTGACAGCTCATGGCAGGCTCCATGTTTTTCTGTCAAATGTGTCGTCATGTCCTGCCTGCTTCCTGATCACAGATAAGCTCTTACTTGAACAACACAGTGTGCAGTGAATATTAATGAGCCATGTGGCTAGGAACAATAGCTGGCTCCTGCAGTGTACTCTGCCCGGAGATTTATCAGTGCTACGCGCTGGACTGATTACAAGCTGCTGTAACGTCTCATTAGCAGCCGAGGGGAGGGCCCCAGAATGCTTTGCAGTTTAGTATGCGGCTTGCGTCCTTTTGGGTCTATAACAGCCTTTCTGATAAGCACACATCAAAGGTAACTGAGATTTTTATCTTCACTAATGGCTTTATGGCTTCCTTCTAAACTGTTTAACACAGGAGAATAGAGGTTTAAATTAGCTTCTGCAGCCTGACAGTTACTCTTTAAACCCGGGAAAAACCCAGACCATTGTGACTCCTATCGTCCCATTTCTTTGTTAAATTCAGATATAAAAATTTTAGCAAAAATTTTAGCCAGTAGACTGAAGCTGGTGATTGAGAAACTAGTTTTCCAGGACCAGACCAGATTTATTCCCTCCCGCTCTACTAAATTGAATCTTAGACGACTCTTCACTAACCTCCAGTACTCTCATAATAACTCAAGCTCTAGAATTCTCCTTGCTTTGGATACTAACAAGGCATTTGATACTGTTTCGTGGCAATATTTACTGGAGGTTCTTACAGCATTTCGATTTGGGGATACATTTAAGAAGTGGGTGAAAATACTATACACAAAACCTTGTGCCCGGGTCCGGGTTAATGGCCACTTATCCACTGCATTTGATATCGGGAGGGGCACCAGGCAGGGGTGCCCTCTGTCACCCCTGCTGTTTGCGTTGGCTATGGAGCCTTTGGCCGCCTATATTAGAGAGGATCCGGGTATAGGTGGTTGGGTTATTAAAAATGTTCACGAAAAAATTTCGCTATACGCGGATGACGTTCTCTTATATTTAGATGGACCTGGGTCGTCATTAAACAGAGTGCTGGAGGTCTATGAGAGGTTTGGGAATATCTCCGGTCTAAAAGTAAACTGGGCCAAATCTATTCTGTGTCCGGTGGATTCACTACCCCCAAACTCTCTACCAAAAGATTTTCCACTGCAAGTCAGCCTTTCCTTCAAGTACTTAGGTATCTGCATTACACCCTGTAATAATGATTATATTAAATTGAACTTACTCCCAGTTATACAAAATATTGAGGATAAATTAAAGAGATGGTCTTCTCTGCCCCTGGACCTTATGGGTAGCGTCAACACTATAAAGATGATAGTGGCCCCTAAACTTCTATATGTTTTGCTTATGTCTCCCATTTGGGTTCAGAATCAGATATTCGCAAAAATAAACTCTATGGTAAAAAACTTTCTCTGGGCCAACAGAGCTCCTAGATTGTCGTTGAATACGTTACGCCTACCAGTAAGCAAAGGCGGTCTTGCCCTACCTCATTTTCAGATATATTATTTTGCGGCCCAGTTAACGTATGTGTATAGGTGGTTACACTTCATTAGAGATGATGCATCCTTAGACACGGAGGCTGACATTGCATATTCATATGAGACCTTATGTAGCTTCATCTATAGAGGGGAGGGATTTTCCTCTTCGGGGGTGGAAATATTAAAATATTCCCTTAACATCTTCTATAAATGCCAGAAGTTGGTGGGTGAAGGTAGGACGCCATACTCCCCCAGTGCTCCTCTCTGGTGCAACCCTAATTTACCAGAATTTCAGTCTATGGAGAATATAGGTTTTTGGATTAAAAGAGGGGAAAAATACCTTAATCACCTCTTCACTAATGATAAATTTAAGTCCTGGCCTCAATTTGCGAGTGAATTTCACTTACCAATATCAGCCCGTCTTCAATATTTCCAACTCCGCCATGCAACTAAATCCCAATTTGGTAGTCTTAATGTGGTGCTGCGCCCGGGCATTGTTGAATCGTGGCTATTGAATAAGGATTCCAGTAAACTAATAACCAAATTTTACTCTAATCTACTCACTTCAATATACAGATCTAAACTGGCCACTGTTAGAACTAAGTGGGAGGACTGGGGGGAAGGAATCACTCCTTTAGAATGGGCAGATTTTGAGGAGACCTATATGAAGACTGTAATAAGCTCTAGAGACAAACTCATACAGATGCGTTGGCTCCATCAAACCTACTATACTCCTCAAAAGATTTCTAAATTTTCGCCAGACTCCAGTGACGCTTGTTGGAGATGTGGGCACAGCCCCGGTAATTTTAAACATATGACCTGGGACTGCTCACTGATACAGTCCTTTTGGAATAAAGCCTTACAATTTGTAAATGATGAGCTCGGTATTCATGTGGTCTCCTCTTATAAACACTGTATTTTAGGAATGTTGGAGGATGTTCTGTTAAGCAACAAGAAAAAAACTCTAGTCCGTCTGCTGTGTTTTTATGCCAGGAAAACAATAGCTATAGACTGGAAAAAACCTTCTGAACCCTCTTTATCGGTCTGGAAACAATTGATAAATTCAGTTCTACCATTCTATCAATTAACATGGATGATTAGAGGATCTAGTTCTAAATTTGATAAAGTATGGGGTGTGTGGACTCGATGTGTTGGCTCAACCAGTGGCAATATGGATATTACGCCTCATATTATTGATATTTTATAGTTATTCCTTCATTCTGCACTGACTGTCACTGTACTGATGGGAATGTAATAACGTACCTCTGTATCTCACTGTCTTTATTGATATTGTTCATATGAAAGTTATGTACTGATATTTTTGATGTATACTTCTAATCATCTTGCACTGTCGATTGTTATGCGGTTTGTGTTGGAAAACAATAAAAAGACTTTAAAAAAAAAAAAAAGTAACCGATGCAGCAGGCTCTGATGTAGACCAGGCTCCCCCACGTCCGCAGCAGTTGACTCCTGGGATCTACACCACGAGCACGTGGGTCTCAAACAGCTGATGGACCCATCGGCAGGCAGACCGGGACCCGAAGGCTGGGATGCAGAGCAAGACCTGCGTGCCCCTGACCTCCACATACTACCCCGCAGGAAGAGGAGCTCGGAGGAGAATAGAGTGTGAAATTATAGTAAAAAGAAAAAAGGCCAGAGCCCTGTTGCCGCGGTGACCGCCCCAGTCTCAAGTCTTTTGCAGACTCCAAGAGGTTTTCTTCCGAAATTGCCCTGTATTTGGCTCCATCCATCTTCCCATCAACTCTGACCAGCTTCCCTGTCCCTGCTGAAGAGATGCACCCCCCGAGCATGATGCTGCCACCACCCTATTTGACAATGGGGATGGTGTGTTCAGAGTGATGTGCAGTGTTAGTTTTCCGCCACACATAGCGTTTTGCATTTTGGCCAAAAAGTTCTGTTTTGGTGTCATCTGACCAGAGCACCTTCTTCCACATGGTTGCTGTGTCCCCCACATGGTTTGTGGCGAACTGCAAACGGGACTTCTTATGCTTTGTTAACAATGCCTTTCTTCTTGCCACTCTTCCATAAAGGCCAACTTTGTGCAGTGCACGACTAATAGTTGTCCTATGGACAGAGTCTCCCACCTGAGCTGTAGATCTCTGCAGCTCGTCCAGAGTCACCATGGGCCTCTTGACTGCATTTCTGATCAGCGCTCTCCTTGGTCGGCCTGTGAGTTTAGGTGGACGGCCTTGTCTTGGTAGGTTTACAGTTGTGCCATACTCCTTCCATTTCTGAATGATCGCTTGAACAGTACTCTGTGGGATGTTCAAGGCTTTGGAAATCTTTTTGTAGCCTAAGCCTGCTTTCAATTTCTCAATAACTTGATCCATGACCTGTCTTGGACCTGTCTTGTGTGTTCTTTGGACTTCACGGTGTTGTTGCTCCCAATATTCTCTTAAGACAACCTCTGATGCCCTCAGAGAGCAGCTGTATTTGTACTGACATTAGATTACACACAGGTGCACTCTATTTAGTCATTAGCACTCATCAGGCAATGTCTATAGGCAAATTACTGCACTCAGATCAAAGGGGGCCGAATAATTATGCACATACGACTTTGCAGTTATTTATTTGTAAAAAAATGTTTGGCATCATGTATGATTTTCGTTCCACTTCTCACGTGTACACCACTTTGTGTTGGTCTTTCACGTGGAATTCCATTAAAATTCATTTATGTTTGTGGCAGTAATGTGACAAAATGTGGAAAACTTCAAGGGGGCCGAATACGTGTGTGTGTGTGTGTGTGTGTGTGTGTGTGTGTGTGTGTGTGTGTGTGTGTGTGTGTGTGTGTGTGTGTGTGTGTGTGTGTGTGTGTGTGTGTGTGTGTGTGTGTGTGTGTGTGTGTGTGTGTGTGTGTGTGTGTGTGTGTGTGTGTGTGTGTGTGTGTGTGTGTGTGTGTGTGTGTGTGTGTGTGTGTGTGTGTGTGTGTGTGTGTGTGTGTGTGTGTGTGTGTGTGATATTTTCTCTATATATCCACAATTGTGTTGACCCTGATGTCTTGTGGTCTTATCTCCCCAGAGGGACAGAAATCGAGCAGAACTCCTGGACTTCCTGAATTCATCCATGTGACCTGTTGGCTTGTTTTGGACACTGTTCTTCATGATGTGACCTGTTGGCGTGTTTTGGACGCTATTTTTCATGGTGTGACCTGGGGGGCTTGTTTTGGACACTGTTCTTCATGGTTTGACCTGGGGGCGTGTTTTGGACCCTGTTCTTCATGGTGCTCTTCTTCTTTCCACATCCAGATCCTTACATTTCCTGAATGAAGTTCCACAGAGAACACACCACCATCCTTATTTCAGGCCTTGCACAGACTCGTCTCGGCCTGGCACTCCTGGCTGCAGAGTGGACATTTGACCACCAAAGAAGTCCACTGTGAAACTCGTCAGCACTGTTATACTTCTTGCTTAGCGCTGGATAGGAGTCAGACATTGCAGACTGCATGTTGGGTGCTCAGTCATCAGGACTATAGAGGCTGCCAAGTGCCCTCAGGTACAATGTCTAGTCCAGAGTAGAAGGTGGGAAACATTGTAGCAACCAGTCAGATACAATGTCTAGTCCAGAGTAGAAGGTAGGAAATGTAGCAACCAGCTGTACTTTGTAATAATGTTTTTTTATTTTGTCAGATTTTTTTTTTTTTTGTGTGCGTCTCCGCATGATGTCTGATTTACATTGTTTGGAGTTTCATATGCCTCTAATTGGAGCATTTATCTAAAGGGAGTTTCAGGCAGAATAAGAAGTATTTTTTGTACTGCCATTCCTTTTATAAAAGCAAATTTTTTTTTTTTTTTTTAAAGGCAATGAATGCCTTTATTCGCCTTCAGACTGTGAAGTCGCACGAATATTGGCCCATTTTCCAGACACCTTCTGGTGCTGAAGGTTGGACGCCTGTGTTTATTACTGCTGCACAGCTTTCACCACCTCCACCAGAACTTTATGGAAGGAGGCGTGTCCAAGACTGCCAGTGTGCTGGACTTTAGTTTCTGGTCCAGGAATTTAGGGGAGAGCAGATCAAGAATCATATGACTGAGCATTCTTAAATCCTAACTGTACTTATGCATATGAAGACTGTTATCTCATAGGCCCCTCCACAGTGAATCAGAAAACTAAATTGGGCCCCACCCCCACCTGGGAGCTTTAAATATAAATAAATTTAAATATAAAGATTGGGCCACTGAAGCCTAACGTCCATCCAGTCAAAGTAGTGATGTCTCCTTTCTACCTAAATTAGCAATGGTAGTCTATGATAGCCCCTCTCTGACTAGCAGAATCCCTGTCCCCAGCCACCAGAAAAGGCAGGGAGCATTCTGCACATGCGCAGTATGTAAAAAATTCTACTGCACATGGGTCACGGGCCGGAATTGCGCATACACGGCAGCCGCTGAGTTGCTCGGCTGACAGAGGGACTCAGAATCACGGCAAGGGCAGAAGGCGGTTGCAGGGGGCTTGAAGAAGAAGCCTCAGGTAAGTTTAACTGCTATTTTTTTCAGTTTAGATACCCTTTAACTACTTGGGCCCACCTCCCCACTCTGAACGCCTGGATTGCCACGGTTTTGATGCAGAGATCAGTCTATTAATTGGATGGTGGGGGAGGTAGGGGGTGTTACTCTTGTGGAAGGGGGTTGTCTAGACCAGCAGAATATCTGCTACAAAGGTGATAAAGCTGTGTATTGTAGTAAAGAGCCATATTACTATTTAGCTGTGATGCTATCCAGCACAGAATCACTCTGCAGACTTTTCCGTAGGTGAGAGTCAATGTCCTTTATGTTTGAGCTAGTCTATCCCATTTCTAGTCTTAATAGCTTATGTTTTAAAAGAGGAATAATAAGAATTCCTGGTTCCAAATGTGCATTTTAGGTCAACTTGTTTAAAGACATTTCTGCTAAAACAAATGTATTGTCTAATGGCAACATTTATTGTTTCGAAAAATCAAATAATCTCTATGTATTCGAAGTATTTTAACTAGCTGTATTACGCAGACTTACTTGCAATTCTTCTGGTGCTTGCGCAAGCCATTGCCGTGGGGCTCTGCATGTTTCACTGTGAAAACTGCCTTGCATAGTTCTCAGCCGGTACTGAGGTGGGAGTGGTCACTCGCAGCTGTGCATAGGCAGAGCCAGCATCACTGTGCAGGTGTACAATACCCCCGCCTTGTGGAAGGAACGTGTCACTGCAGTAAGCCCAACAAAGCTGAAGGAATGCAATAAATGTTACCTCCTGCTTTGTGCTGACTTACAGACTAATGAACCAATGAGAGAAGTGGCGGGAGGAGAATTTGGGTATCGTTAATATTCGGCTATGTACTGTTGCCATGGTTTTCATAAAGTTTCCTTAAACAAAGTTTTATCAGCTATAGACTAAAGTTGAGAAATAATATATACTGGTTTTCAGTATAGAAAATGATTTGTATATTGGTGATCTGTTATGTAGATTTTTGGACTAATCTGGAGATACTCTCTAAATAAAACCCAAACCACATACAGAATGACTAGTTGTGTATGCCTGTCCTGGTTGGGAATGGTCCATGAGATGCAACAAGAGGTGATTCAGATTTATGGTCATTTTATACAAATTAAAAAACGGACTAATCAAATGCTACACACAAACATACATTTTTATTTGCTGCTTTTACATCTTAAAGCAAACCTGAAAAGGAAAAAAAAAACGTATGATGCAATGTTATAAAAACCTTAAAAATAAGAGACTTGTCTTGGCTACTAATGTTCTAATCATTATCTGTACTACACATACAATTCGTTATATCATAAGTGTATTTTCGCTTCATGTTTCCTTTAAGAGGACTCCGCCCATCTCCATGTGACGTCCTGAGTGGGTGTGTGCAAGTCATACTTACCCAAGTGAAGGCCACCTCTATAGTTCTGCACTTTGGAATTTTCCTTTGCTTGCACAGGCTGCTCTTCTGGCCTGCTTCTGAATTACGCTGCCTGCTGTTCTATCAGCGTATTTTAACATGAATTATTGTGGGGAATTTATAGGAAACTAGAACAGCAGGCAGCACACAATGCAGGAGTGCCCAGCTTGGGTAAGGCCCCATTCACACTGGCACCAAAAACATTCCGAATAGTGTAGCGGATGCAAACAGATCCTATGCAAAGCACACCATGTCACAGACCGCTAGGCCGGTCTGCGGGTGGGTCAGTCGATCAGCGTCAGAAATCCTCTCACACGGTCATTTTGTTCATCACGAAGGGTAACCCGCGTTCGCAATTTGATGAACCGACTCGTGGAGGGAGCGTTCGGATGCCAACGGATTCACCTCACACATACAATTCAAAGATCTGCCACCAAGCGAGTTACACAGCCCGCTACTGTAATTACTAGGACTTCGAGTACGCTCTATTAACCCTTAGCAGTATGCAGGAACCTGGGTCAGATTGTTATATCTGGGCCGGGTTCTCGCATACGGGTTATAAATGTATACTTCTATTAAACACAGGGTAGTGAGTTCAGGAGAATAGGTACGATTGTGTATGTTCAGCAACAGGTCATAACCGCTAAACGATTTTTAAAACGTTTAATAACAAAAATGCATTACATACAGTTATATACACCAATTAACATATACATACAGAGCTTAAAAATAAAAAGGAATAAAATCAGAAAATTCTTACTTAGTTAGCTGAGCAGTCCATTTGAAGAATGAAGAAAAATAGTCCAGTTTAAAAGTAGGCATTCAGATTTAGAGTCCTTGAGCACTGCAGGCGCTGGCTCTCCTTAAAGAGAGTCTGAAGCGAGAATAGATCTCGCTTCAGACCTCATATATAGCAGGGGCACCTGTGCCCCTGCTAAAACGCCGCTATCCCGCGGCTTACCGAGGGTCCCTGTCCCCGCAAATCCCCTCAGTAATGCGGGGGAGCGCTTCCGCATTGGGGCAGGGCTAACCGCTGCAGCCCTGCCCCACGCGCGTCTGTCAGCGCGTATCTCCGCCTCTCCCCCGCCCCTCTCAGTCTTCCTTCACTGAGAGGGGCGGGGGAGAGGCGGCGATGCGCGTCTGATAGACTTGCTGGGAGGCAGGGCTGCAGCCGTTAGCCCTTGCCTCCAGGAAGGAAAATAAGCGACCAAGTCTGCGACCAAGGTTTGCGGGGGGTGGGTTGGGGGGTCAGGGACCCTCGTTCAGCCACGGGATAGCGGCGTTTTAGCAGGGGCACACAGATTTAGTCTCGCTTCAGTGTCTCTTTAAGCGCCTGCATGAACGTTCCTGGTTGATGGAATTTGGAGAACTGGGCAGGTTTGGTCCCGCCCCACTTTTATAGGACCTGAGTCTTGGGGCTGTCACTACCTGGAAAGTAGGTGTGTTTAAGGCGGGTTTACCTCCTAATCAGCAGGTTGCCGCCCACAAACTCAGAGCAAGAAATGTACCAATTATTAATAATCTGCGTAACTCCGCCCCAGATTGGCGCATCGCAAATTCGAGACTATATTCATAAGCGGCTTGCGACACTGTATCAAACAAGGTTATACACTCCTATGCTATTGCATTCGCTCTACGCAGGCCGGATAAAGTGGTTTCTCTATTGATTCCTGATAGCTAGAAAATTATAATTCAGGTGAATGACAGAACTGTTTCCTAGGTATCAGGGAATGTAATTTTTGTCTTGCTGTGCCAAACCTATTTTGAATTATTAATAAATTAACGTTCCCTTTGTTTGAGGCTATGAGCTTGGAGGGAATTTTAAAAACTTACTGGTTCGAGCTGGTTTTTCTTTTGGGGGAAGATGAGCTGTGTAGCCAAATGGCTTCTCGGCAGGGGAGTTGGCCACTTGTGAAATTCTTTCCTGACACAAGATGTGGGGGAAGGTTACTGTTGCTTCAGTAAGAAGAGAGGAAAAAGGACATCTATTGTACATTTACACAAAACTGACAGTAATTGTGCACGACCATACGAAAATCGTTGGCGCATGCTCACGACTTTCCGTAATGTTCGTCACACACCAGTCTGTTTGGAACGGATCCATTCGGTCCCTTCCGACAAACGGAACGCAAGTTTGGGTCATGCACGATAATGCCGGATAGACGAGATTCGAGGGATGGCAACGGGGGCTGACGGAAACAATGCTACCCTATGAGAACGGACGATGTCCATTCTCACTCAACTGTTCATCACGTGCGTTTCACGATATACTCACCTACCCCTACGCGTTCAGGTCCCTGCAGACTGGAAACGCCAGTATACCGATTCCGAGCATCTCAGGCTCCCATTGGTTGCAATCTCCCTTCCCCAAGGAGGATTCTCATTGACAACAATGAAAGTCCTCCCCAGGAAGGGACGATTCCCATTGGTCTATTGCAAACCAGTGGGAGCCTGAGATGCTTCTGCTGGGCCCTCAGGATTGGTATACTGGGGTTTCCAGAGGGCTGGGAGCTGAAAGGACAGCTGCGCGGAAACGTGGAGAATGTAACAGATCGGAAAATCATATAAACACCTGATGCGCGATGTAGGAAACCGATATGTTTAAAGGATCGTTTTTTCATCCTGTATAAAGTGAACTGGCCTTAAGTACGGGCCCTGTTTCTCCCACACCATCCCTGGACCTAAATGGAGAAATTTAATATCCCTAAAGCAGCAGCATAAAAACAAGCACAGTAAAAATAAAAAAATTAAAATCCCCAAAAAGTAAAAAGCAAGGAAAAACCAAACAAACAATTGCATTAAAGTGAAATCCATAGAATTCATAGAAAGCATCTTTATTATTTTATATTCAGTGGGGTGGCGCCCGTGATAGTAGTTACCCACACCCTTGTGAAGTGTAGATTCCAGGTGTCGGGCTGCGTGACTACTTGGCACCTGCACTGTAATGTCCCGTTTCCTGAGCTGGAGAGTGTTCATTGTGCGGAACTGTATTCCACAAAGATTAGCACACTCAGATGTATAATGCAAAAACGTCAAGCTCTTTTAATGCAAAAAGGTTTCCACGTAGTGTAATGCGTGTTAAACAAGGACCAGCGACTCTCAGTAGATAGGCGTCAAAGACACCCACAGACCATCAAATGCCTGCTGGCCACCTTGTATAAAAAGTCAGTGAGGGAACAGAGTCCATTGTCCACAATCTGTAGAAATCGTGTCTTGAGTCATGGCTGCCATGGGAGTGCGGCTGGATACTTTGTTTCATTGCGAGTACCTCTGGTAGACCTCTGCCCACCATCAGTGTTGACCAAGTGGTGGTGCTGACCACTGAGTGTTAGGTGGCACCACCACTAGCATTCAAATCAAAGTCCAGATAAGATGAAGATTATTGTGCGTACAGAAGTCACTGAGCCCTTGAAATGTAATGAACACCCACTCCACCTCGAAACCCATTCACTATAGAAGTCCAGAGCTGACCAAACCTGGTTCCTGGAATCTAAACTTCTCATGTGGGTAGCTAACTGACTAATAAAAGGGGAACCACAGTGCTAAATGTTGCAGAAAGTGATCTTCTGGGGCAAGGAGGTGAGGGGGCAGAATGAGTAGCAGGTACCCATTCTGCGTATGTATAGTGACGTCGCCGTTGTGTCTTATAGTCTGAAAAATATGGTAATTCAGGAACCTCAAATGACCCTTGCGCAGGGTGCGCACTATAGCATCAGTGCTATAGCATCGCCCAGCTTTGGTGCTGAGTGACAAAACCACCTGCTTAGCCCATTCTACGTCACATCAGTAATTACAACAGCATTTAAACAATGTTTTCCAGCATGCTGCTGTCGTCATGGATTTCCTGTTTACAGAACGCTTGGGGGTGACTAAATGGTGGCGTGTTTATAAAGTCTTAAAGGGAAGATACAAGCTTTAAAAAAAAATTTTTAAATCTTACCCGGGGCTTCCTCAAGTTCCCAGCAGCTGATCTGTAGCACGCCGCAGCTTCACTCTCTTCCGCTGGCTCTCGGCGCCACGCCAGGCTGTCCTCTACTGTGCCTGCGCAAGCGATTCTGTCAATCAAATCCACGTGGTCTGAGTGTACTGCGCAGTAGTTCTGCGCCTGCGCAGTTTGCTCCGGACAGCTTGAATTTGATTGACAGCGGCGCAGGCACAGTAGAGGGCGGCCTGGCGAGGCGCAGAGAATGAAGCTGCGGCGTGGGACAGATCAGATGCTAGGGGCTGGAGGAAGCCCCGGGTAAGTAGATTTCATTTTTTTTATAGCTCGGATGTATCCTTTAAGTGTTTCTTCCTCACTCGCTCAGTCGTCACCATCCCTTCGTGATCATATTTACTTCTGCATGAGTAGGGAGGGCCCAAAATATAAAAGAATGCTTTGGGACCCCGCCATACACTAAAGCTGGAGTTTATTGATAAGGTTCTAAGTTTACAATGATTTGGGGCGAGTGATTCTCTCCAGATATCTATTGTTTCGGTGTAAATGTCCACATCTCGCTGCAGTTTAGTCCTGGTGCTAAGGATAGAGTATGTAGCCTTGTAATATAGCAAACTGTATATTGTAAGAGATGAATTTATGAGCATAGTAAAATAAATCACAGATTTGGGACTAGTTTATGTTTTTCTCATATTTCGTTTTTTTCTCCCTTTTGTGCGTATTGAAGACCTTGACACCATTTGTAAATATTTTGTACTTTCATATAAAAATTGACATTTCTGAATTTAATTCAATAAATATTCTTACATTTTTCAGAGTTTAAAGTAAATTTGTATTCAGAACAAATCAGACTAACATCTGTGTGAATTAAATTTAAAGGACCATTGAAAGGAGAGGGGTAAGGAGGCTGCCAAATGTGTTTCCAATACTTTTAGCCATAGACCCTGAACAAGCATGCAGATCAAATATTTCCCTTAAGTCTAACTGAATTAGCCATATGCTTGTTTCAGGTGTGTGATTCAGAGGCTACTGCAGCCAAAGAGATCAGCAGGACAGCCAGGCAACTGGTATTGTTTTAAAGGAAATAAATATGGCAGCCTCCATATCTCCATAGCCTCCATATCCCTCTCACTTCAGATGTCCTTAAAGGAATAACTGTTGTAATACACACAAGTTCAGTTGTCTATATACCTTTCAACATGCATCAAACCTGGGGAAGTGCCCCTCCAATTCGGGTTGGCAGTTGTTAACAATAGTGATGTCATTTCCTGTGTAATGCCCCTGAGGTAGACAAGTGGGTAGAGCTTTTGATGATAGAAGGCGGAGCATTAGCAATCTGATGCTGTGATGTTGGAAGCCCCTCCCTTACGAGAAGAAGCCAAAACTCACACATCAGCCTCATCTTTGGGTAAATGGGTGATGGCAACACTTTTGTTTTCAACTGGCAGCAGGACTCGTAGGGTCAATAGGCCGACCGCAGTGTCAGATCTCTGATGTCCAAGGCGGGAGGTCCAGTTGAGTTCTTTACTAGAATTTAGGGGACAGACAGATTACTGTACCTGCGTGTGAATGTTTTTCAGCAGTTTGTACTACAGGAGATCTTCTGTGGGATCGGACCAGATATGCTAACCTTTGATTTCTGCTTGCGTGGGGGTGCCTATGGCCCTGATGGTCGTTCACCTGTTGGACTAAAATACACTGAAAGGAGAGGGATATGGAGGCTGCCATATTTACTTTCTTTTAAACAATACCAGTTGACTGGCTATCCTGATGTTCTCTTTGGCTACAGTAGTGTCTGAATCACACACCTGAAACAAGCATGCAGCTAATCCAGTCTGACTTCAGTCAGAAATATCTGATCTGCATGCTTGTTTAGAGTCTGTCGCTTAGGATATTAGAAGCAGAGGCTCAGCAGGACAGCCAGGCATTGTACATCATTTAAATGGATATGCTGTAAATATGTCAGCCTCCATATCCCTCTGTTCAAGTGTCCTTTAACCGATTGCCGACCGTGTCACGCTAAATGGCGTGGCCGCGGCGGTAATCTCAGGACTGCCTAACGTCAATCGGCGTAAGGTCCTATGATAGCGGATCACAGTAATAGGCTGGTGGGGGGAGGGGCCACTGGAAAAAAAATATACACAATTTTATTTTCAAATAAAATAAGTATTTATAAAAAAAAACAAACGGCTCTGTTGGTGGGGAGGGAAGGGGATAAATTGTGTGCTGTGTCATGTGGCCCTGCAGCGAGGCCTTAAAACTGCAGTGGCCCTTTTGGTGAAAAATGGCCTGGTCTTAAAGCGGACCCAAACCAAACTTTTTTGTAATTAAAAATATTTAGTTGCACCACTCTGACACATACAAAGATAAATAAACACTCCTTCAAGCCTATGAGCATTTCAGTGCATGCTTTTCACCCTTCTCTTTCAATAACTAGGGTTATACAGGTGGCAGCCATTAGCAATTCCTCCTTTGCTGGACACCACCTACTCCACCAGTCTGCTGGATTCTGTCCCGGCAATATGAAAGGAAGGGAGGGATCCTCCAATAAATGTAAAATATTTTATATTTGTCATCATGCAGCTGAAAAAAGGCTCCTATTATTATAATTTAGAAAATAGATTTTATTTCTGAAATCTGTGGTCCTCAAGTGGTTAAACCATTGCATGCCAGAGGCATCTCGCCAGGCTTGCTGTTTTGTAGATGCTCTGACCCAGTCATCTCTCCATCACATTTTTGTCCTGTTTCTAAAGGCTTGTGCACACAAAATAGCACGACCAACCTGACGACATGACCAACTGCAACACTTATATTTTCTGCGCACCAACCAACTGAACGACCAACTCATTTGCATACTGTCTGTCCACACAAGCAGAATGACTGACTGCACGATATGGCTGCATTCAGAACAAGTACAAGTCGTTCAAGCGTTCATTGTACCCGCATGGCCAACTGCATGATATATACCGGTTGGATCTGGAAAACTACCTGTTATCAGTTGCTTGTCTAGTCGTCACACGTACACACACCCAACTATTCTCCAACAGGCCGAGTTTGGATGATAGGTGAGCGGAAAAGTTGCACGTGTGTGTGAGCCTTAGCAAGAAAACAAGTCGCCAGATGATCAGCACTACATCTAGTGAACTAGCTTTTTTCGGCAGTTCAAGATGTCTGCCACCTGAGCTGTCAGGGAAGTTGTGTTTTAACCACTTGAGGAGACCAGAGGTTTATAACCTCCTTTCCCCCCAGTGACCAGGCCATTTTTTACAATTCGGCACTTAACAATTAAACTGTTTATTGCTTTAACCTTATTTTCTTCTCACAAATAGAGCTTTCTTTTGGTGGTATTTGATTGCTCCTGCGATTTATACATTTTCAATTACTGGAAAAAAAAACATGACATTTTTTCAAAAAAAGAATGTTTACCCCCCCCCCCCCCCTTAAATTGGCGCTACCCTACGATACATACACTACCCTTTACATACATGTATATATATATATGCCTATGGTAGGGATTAGATTGTGAGCCCCTCCGAGGGATAGATAAGTGACAAGCCTATACTCTTTACAGGGCTGCTTAAAGGGAACCTTAGCTGAGAGGGATATGGATGTTTCCTTTTAAACAATACCAGTTGCCTTTCAGCCCTGCTGATCTCTTTGGCTGCAGTAGTGGCTGAATCACACACCTGAAACAAGCATGTTGCTAATCCAGTCTGAGGGCTGGTGCACACCGAGCGGGTTAGCTTGCGTTTTTGCAGCTGCTTGCGGCTGCGGATACACTTGGTCAATGTATCTCAATGGGGTGGTTCATACCAGAGCGGGAGGCGTTTTGCTGAAGCGCATACTCCCGGGGTGAGGCATTTTTTGGATTGCGGAGGCGTTTCTGCCTCCAATGTAAAGTATAGGAAAAACACAAACCACTCTGAAAAACGGCAGTTTAGAGCGGTTTCCCAGGCGTTTTTGTTACAGAAGCTTTTCAGTAACAGCTTTACTGTAACAATATCAGAAATATACTACACCAAAAACGCTTCCCAAAACCGCAAAATGCTAGGTGAAACAGAAAAATTAGAAAAAGAGTTTCAAAATCTGCTAGCATTTTGCGGATCTGACAGCGGGTTTTGGTGTGCACCGGGCCTGACTTCAGTCAGAGAACCTGATCTACATGCTTGTTGAGGGGCAGTGGCTAAAAATATTAGAGAAACAGGATCAGCAGGAGAGTCATACAGCTGGTATTATTTTAAAAGGAAAAATCCATATCCTAGCGCTCTATAAACATTTACATT
The DNA here is from genome assembly GCF_040937935.1 of Hyperolius riggenbachi. Classification (NCBI taxonomy): domain Eukaryota; kingdom Metazoa; phylum Chordata; class Amphibia; order Anura; family Hyperoliidae; genus Hyperolius; species Hyperolius riggenbachi. Next base: position 474,206,770 of record NC_090649.1, read on the forward strand.
GAATTTGTAGTAAAAAAAAATAAATAACAGCCTGCCAGCGCTGAACAGCCGCTGGCAGCCTGATCACTAGGGCTCTCTGTTTACAGTGACGGGAGCTCATGCAAGCGCCCGTCAAATCACGCTCCTTTCCTTGCAAGATGACGCCATATGGCGGCGCGGAGGAACAACAGAGCCTCTTTGCCGCCGCCAATCTGCCTTAGGCGGCCGGCAAGAGGTTAAAGTGTACCTGAAGGGAAAAAAAGTGCCCAATCTGAGTACTTCTCTTAGAAGGAAGTCTCTGAATAATCCGGAGGCTTCCCCCGTCCCCATTCACCTCGTTGTTCCAGTGTCTGGATCCCCTGAAGCTTGTGGACAGTAGGGATGATCACAGATATGCAAATACTTCCGAGTTGATGCAAATTTATATGCAAATGCATGCAGTTTGAAACGGGGCCAATCAATTTAAACCCAGATTTAAATTGATTGGTCCTTTTTCAAGTTGCATAGATTTGCATAAAAATTTGCATAATTTCGGAAATATTTCCATCTCATTGATCATCCCTTGTGGACAGGGCACAACTGAACTGTACAGGAAGGAGCAGATGACTCGCGCCTACTCTGCAGCAAGGCAGGTTAAGCTTTTTCCGCCGAGTGGCGTCTCCGTGCTGCTGCGACCTGTGCCTGCAGTCGTGCACGGTGAGGTGGAAGGGGAAGGCGGAAGTCTCTGGATTAGGGATGGTCAATGAGATGCAAACAATTTTGGGTTGGTGCAAAATTATGCAAATTTTGTATGCAAATGTATGCAGCTTGAAAATGGATCAATCGAATTTTAGCTTGGCAGGATTTGATTGGTCAAGCTGCATACATTTGCATAATGCTGCATCAACTCATTGACCATCCTTCCTCTGCATTGATACTGAGGAAAGTATGAGACCTTTTTTCTCCTTACAATCTCACAGGTTTACTTTACGTATTAAAATCTCACTAAGATTTCCTTTGTTTACATTTAGTCCTTTTATTTTGTTTCATTTGAAAACCAAATTGCACTGATTTGTAAAAAGAAGACTGAATGTGTTCTAGAGAATGTCCGACAAGATATAAAACAAGTGGAAACTGTCTGTTACGACGAGTACACTGACAGGCAGTGCGAAGACACAGATTGTCAAGTTATGACCCTTATCCAGTGTGTGCAATCGTCCAGCATTGTCCACGATACAAGCTGAATAAGGAAGCTAGTTGTACATATTTCAAACAAAATCTTTGTTTTAACAAAGTATGTCCCCTGGAAAGGTTTCACTTCTGCCTGCTCCCCTGGCAATGAGATCTTCAATCTGCTCCCCTGGCAATGAGATCTTTTCCATCTGCTCCCCTGGCAATGAGATCTTTTCCATCTGCTCCCCTGGCAATGAGATCTTTTCCATCTGCTCCCCTGGCAATGAGATCTTTTCCATCTGCTCCCCTGGCAATGAGATCTTTTCCATCTGCTCCCCTGGCAATGAGATCTTCAATCTGCTCCCCTGGCAATGAGATCTTTTCCATCTGCTCCCCTGGCAATGAGATCTTCAATCTGCTCCCCTGGCAATGAGATCTTTTCCATCTGCTCCCCTGGCAATGAGATCTTTTCCATCTGCTCCCCTGGCATTGAGATCTTTTCTGTCTACTCCCATGGCAATGAAATCCTCCTCCACTCCAGGAAGTACCCGGATGTTTACCTTATCCAAAAGTCTTTCTACTTCATTAGTTAAAATAAATAAATTGTCACTTTCCATCCACAGAATAAATAAATTGTCACTTTCCATCCACAGAATAAATAAATTGTCACTTTCCATCCACAGAATAAATAAATTGTCACTTTCCATCCACAGAAGCGAGAGGCCCTTGGATCCGCCCTCCCCCCCCCCCCCCAGTAGAAATGGTCTGTGAGATGCTAATAATGGAAGCCCACTTGCAAATTATATGCAGATTTAAATGGGGTCCTTCAGAATAATCAGGAAGTCCATTTGATTGACACAGTTCGAATCCGACTACAAATTGCATTAAATCTGCATGCCGGAATTAGCATCTTGTTGAGCAGTTAACCAGTAGTGGATGTGTTCTGACAGTCCGTACAAAAGCACAGGAAAACCTAGCTACTTAGTTCACTCAATGATCAACACAAGAGCAGATCGCTTCTTTGGAGACACCAGGAGCTGACCATGACTCAGTCTTGGACCTTTATGCCCTAATGTGGACAACATGGTTTTGATGTTCTATTTAAGGAGTTGACTCACTACATACTAAGAAAATAATAAAAAAAATTGCTAACTAACTTCATAAAGACTAGTTCAAAATAACGTTATGTCTATTGTCTCATTCGGTTGTTAGTTTTTCATCTTTCAGTAAATAAAAAAAAAAGGCCAGAATGGTCTGTGATATTGGTCTCCATGTTCTCTGCACCCTAGTGTGCTGAGGGAACTTAGTCATCTTTGGTCGTGCAGAACTCTGGCATGCTCCACACTCGTCTGGCGGGTTCAGCGTCTCGCTCAACGTCCTCAGAAATGGTCTTAATGCCACTCTCAAAAGGATAAATCCTGGCTCGGGACTTGAAGGTGGTGAGGGACAAGCTCATGTTTTTCTTGGTGTTCCACTGCCGGGCCAGTTTCCTGGCATCTTCCTCCTCTTTCATCTTCTCATTCGCTTCCTGTAGGACTGACCGAAAGAGACGAGGGACCTCCTGCACTTCAGGTTCATATTCTGCTACCAACTGACGGAACCTGAGGGAGAAAATAAAAAAAGTAAATAAGACCGGTAAGGAATTCTGCGCAAACAAGACAATGCATTTGAAAGACAAAAGAAATTGAGAGCTCAAATAGTGCAGTATGTCGATTCAATTGATGTGAATGGTATAGGTATGAGAGTATACTCACAACAAAACTGGTTACCATTATGATGGCAGATGGGGAGATTAGACCTGACTCCACTCGGATTCAGAATGTCACTCTCCGTAGAAGTAGAAAAAGGGGTAACAACCCTCCACCCAGGGTTGACTCACAAAATGAACAATTTTTTAACAGAGGCACCAGATTGGGGTAAAATCATTAAAGTGGACCTGAACTTTTGTACAGGACAGAAGGGAAACAGAGACATGCACCCTGTATGTATTTAGAGAGTTTAGCCTGTTTAATTCCCCCTCATTTGCGTCTAATCACAAGTTGTAATTTGAATTCTCCCCTGTGTCACCTGACTGCCATGGCAGAGATGGAAGATAAACTCATTTGAAAGCACAAGATGTTAACAATGTCTGCTCCCATGTAAGAAGGAAATAGACATACTGCAGATTCATTGCAGGATTTGTATCAGCTATAACAAAGACATTTTTTGTTTTAAATGTTATTATGCTGCTGTGTATCTTTTAGAGCAGAGAGGAAGTTCTAAGTTCAGGTCCATTGTAAAAAAACATGTAATATAGGGAGGTAGTGGTAGACTTACCTCTCCCAACTCAGCAGGCAATACAAGCAGCTTATTCAAGTCCATAGAATACGGCAAGTGAAACGTGTTGCATATTTTGTGGAGTACCCTTGAATAAGGAAACCATTTTTTCAGTGCTAATTGACTGTTGAGTTTACTTGGGGAATGTAAGTCCTCTACTAACCTCCCTATTTTAACCTCCCTGGCAGTACGCAGTTTTAGAGGCTGCGTCCGCGGGAGGATTTTTTTAGCCTCAGGGTGTTCCCCAACACCCCAAAACACCTGTCTGTGGCCCCATCTTGTTTCTGTTTTCATGACAAAGGCTGGCCTTTCACCACAGTGTATCTTGTTCAGAGATCTCATGGGCATTAGTAGCACATTGTAAAAAAACTATAAGGCTAGGTGCACACATAGCAGAAATGCCAGCGTTGCAGAAAATGTTGCATTTTTGCTGCTAATGGAAGTCTATGGGCCGCAGGAAAAAACGCATATAAAAAAACACTGGTTTTGTTGATTAATTAATATTCATGAAAAAACACACATATTTAAGTCAATGAAAATGCAATGGTATGCGTTTTTCATGCGGTTTCCATGCGTTTTTCTATGCGTTTTTTTTTATTGTTTTATGATGTTCCTGCTTCCTGTTGTCTTCCTAGTGATTTGTATAAAACACAAAAGAATGCATATGCATTTTGTACATGCGAACAGCAAACACATTAAAATACTTAAAAAAACGCATCTGCTGTAAAAAAAAACAAAAAAAAAAAAACGCTGATGCAAATACACCAAAAACGCAGCAAAAATGCACACAATATTAACATAAAACATGACCTAAAACGCAGCCTATCACGCTATGTTATGTGTGCACCCAGCCTAAAGCTACATACTCCCTTCGGGATGTGTGAAGATGGATTCAGCGTCATCTCCCTGACAACGGGCATTCCACGATCCATCTTCCTTCATCTTCTGACCTGTGGGTAAGCGCGACGTTGTACGATGGCACAAACGAGACTTGCGCGGGAGCAATCAGGGACCTTAAAGATCCAATCCGCAGTGACTACTGTATGTACTCTGTAAAGTGCTGCGGAAGATGACAGCGCTATATAACTATAAATACTTAGTAATATAGTTGCTGGTAGGATTTCTGCCTCCACCGTCCACGTGTACAGGAGATGCCTCCTCAGGTGCATCACTTAGAACTGGATTTTTCATTTGTCTGATGACCTTCATTAATAACTATTCAGTCCCTGATTCGTTTGAAGATGAGACGTATTGAGGCTGACACACAAGTGCTCTTTTCATCTTTTGTCACACAGATCAGAAGAGCCATTGAAATGTTTTATCTGTCTTTTAATTAAGAAACTAGATGGCATACGGAAAATAATTCACATTCATATTATCACCGTCATAAAGAAGGTTCCACAACAAGGTCACCGAAAAAAACAACCAGAGTTCTTCTACAGCCACATAAACATGGTAGAGTTTCCTCACCCTAAAACATTGTTCATGATCATCTCGAATGATTCTAGCGCAGAGGTGCCCACTGCCCACACTTTTTCGGCTTGTGAGCTACTTTAAAAAATAAGCAAGACAAAATGATCTACTCTTCTACAATTTTAGTACCACGCTTGAATATACACAATGGAAAATGTAGTGGGGTCGGGATCTACCATAAAGCCCTTCGCGATCTACCTAATGAGCACCCCTGTTCTAGCGTGTGTGTAAAGGACACAGGTGTCTGGAGTCAGCACAATTTTGGTGGGGAGTTTACCATCATTAACTTATGGTATACATTTTCAGTTGTTGTGTATTTTGGCATAAAGCTGACCTGAACTCAGAATTTCCTCTCTGCTCTAAAAGATACACAACAGCATAATAACGTTTCAACAAAAAACATTTCTTTGTTACGGCTGATACAAATCTCACTAATATTATAATGCGAAAGTTTGGATGTTTGTTACTTAATCACGCAACAATGACTGAACGGATTTGAATTAAATTTGGCACACACATAGTACATTACCTGGAATAACATATAGGCACTGGCGTAACAATAGGGCCTGCCTCCCCCCCCCTACGGCCCGCTCAGGCTGTTTTGGGGGGGCTGGAGGGGTCACAGCATGAGGGGAAAGCCATGCTGCACTTCGGCGGGGAGGGGGGACGGTCCCCCCCCTCCCTCACCTCAGGCTCTCCCGTCTGAGCTCCCCTCCAGCGTTGATGTTCCTCTCTCTAGCCTCTGTCGCCACTTCCTGTTTATACAGGAAGTCGCGTCAGACACTAGAGGGAGAAACGTGGAGCGCATGGAAGGTATGTATCTGCCGCTGCCAGCCGCCTACATACACAAACTATTCAACGCTGGAGGGGAGCGCAGAGGGAAGAGCCCAAGGTGAGGGAGGGAGGGACCGCCCCCCCTCCCTGCCGAAGTGCAGCATGGCTTTCCCCTCATGTTGCGACCCCTCCAGCCCCCCAAAATGGCCTAGGGGGGACGCTCAGTGGGACCTTGTTATGTCCCTGCATATAGGATACTTTTTATCCCCATAATCAAAAAGTGGGCGGAGACAAATACAAAAGTTGGTTGCTGGGTGACTGGGATTAATATTCAGAAAAGTGGGTGGAGCCTACAAAAGCAAATCAAAATTAACCTATTGATTTTCAAGGGGAATATTTAACTGCTGCCATTCTTGCACTGTTAATGGCACAAGCCTCAAACCTGGTACAGTTGGCCATTGGTACATGGAGCCTTCTGTCCTGTGCACATGGCCGGATTTGTACTCTTTACCGCCCAAGACCGCTGTGACCAGCCGCCTCCCTTCAGTATATGTAGCGAGGTGACCCCTCCCCCTTCCCTCCATTATAGGTAGCCAGATGACCCCTCCCCCTTCCCACTAGTATAGGTAGCCAGATGACCCCTCCCCCTTTCCCTCCAGTATAGGTAGCCAGATGACTCCTTTAATCCCTCCTTTTCCACTCCCTTTTCAGTACAGGTAGCAAGCTCGCTTTCACACCGCAGCAGCCATCAGCTCGTCTCCAGTGCAGAAGCTTCCTCTTCCTTTGGCCCGGTTCACATTAGCGGTGGCTATCCGGAATAGCCGTGCCGGAGCCGCACCGCATGCTGGCCGGACGAAACGGACGCACGGCATAGCAATGTAAGTCTATGCCAGGGTTCACATGTGTCCGTTTCGTCCGGACCGGAGCCGGACCGGATCCGGACTCCGGTGTCCGTTCCAACATGCGCTATTTTTTGGTCCGGCTCCTCCGGCAGCCGTATCCGGGGCGGAGCCGGACTGCACCATCCGGCCAATGGAAACCAATGAGAACCGGAGAGCGCACAACACACTGGCAAAAAATCCGGATGTTCTACCCCACTTCCTATGAGGATTGTTGCGGCGATATTGTATCGGGGACACATGGGCAACCATTTTGGAGTGGAGCAGCACGAGCTGGAGATGTTGGCAGCATGTTGGAGGTGGAGGTGAGTGCTAAACAGCGGAGGGCCTGATTCCACAGGTCCCCCTTCTGCTGACCTCCCAGACCCCAACATTTTTTTTTGTTTTTATACAGGTTGTTATCTCTTTTAGAATCCGGATCCGGACCGCAACCGTGTTCATACCGCACGGAAACCGTATGCAACCGGACCGGATCCGGACAGGAACCGTACGGTTCAGGTCCGATCCGGCTCCGGTGCGGTCCGGACATCCGGTGCGGTTTTTGCAAAACCGCAAGTGTGAACCGGTGTTGCCTAAGTCCATAGCCACTGGCCACAATGCAGACGTGCACAGAGAGCAAGATGGCTGCTGCAGAGGTGGCTAGCAGCAGAGTACCGCGGTCAGGCGCTCGCCTTGTCCTAAATCCGGCCCTGCCTGTGCAAGAGTTCAGGCCCACTTTAAATCAACCTGGGAGGGTTACAGTTGAGGTTCAGCAGTTACTAGAAGGTTATGTTAAGACAACGATAATGATGTAAAGGCAAAGGAACTGCAAATACAACATCAAAGCCATACCCGATACAAAAAGAATACATATGCATGAACCAGCAGGCCTTGATGTTGACTGCTTTGTCTTTAGTGATCCACCAAGTTGAATAAATCAAAAGGTTGAATATCACAGGTGGCGACATCTTTAGTCCTGTCAGGTGATTGCTGCAGAATGGTTGTTTACTGACAGTTCTGAAGCCAGTACAGAATATACCTGGTCTCCCACAATACTCTGGGTGAAGAATTCTGCATGGTTAAACAGCCTAGGCTGTGACTTCACTAGGAGGGCGGGGCTACATACTAATATACAGCAATATATACTGGTGATATAGGAAGTGTTTCATACTGAAACCTGGAAAATTACTGTAAAAGTGAGTATCCCTAACAATTTTGCTGCATTCTACTACAGTGCCTCTTTAACTACTTGCCGACCGCATCACGCCGATGGGCGTGGCTGCGGCGGCAGCCCCAGGACCGCCTAACGCTGATCGGCATAAAGTCCTGGGGCTCTGTTTTGCAGGAGATCGCGTGCAGGCTGCGCGCGCATCTCCAGCTCAGTGGGTGGAGCAGAGCTCCGCCTTCAGTCTCCGAGCGGCGATTGCCGCTCAGGAGACTGTTAGATTGCAAAACTTGCGCTGTCTTTTCACTTGTACAGCGCTGCGATCTACAGCAGCGCTGTACAGGGGACAGCCGTGTGACACCGTGGGACTCTGACAGCCATGGAACTCAGAAGTGATCCGCTGTGATAGGCAGGCGGGGGGAGGGAAGGTAATTTGCAATTTGCATTAAAATAAAAATTATTAAAAAAGACAGTAAATATTTATTAAAAAACAAACAAACCTGGGGGTGATCAGACCCCACCAACAAAGATTTCTGTTGGTGGGGAAAAGGAGGGGGGGGGGAATCACTTGTGTGCTATGTCGTGCGGCCTTAAAGCTGCAGTGGCCTATTTCACACAAAAAGCCTGTGGTCCTGAAGAGGTTAAAGTCAATGCTTTCTCTTCATAGCAATGAAGGAGGGATTATATATATATATATATATATAAATGTATGCAGTTTGGTAACACTGGCTGCTGCCCAATTGATCTATGTGTAGTATGATTGCTACAGGTGGGTCCTTTGCACACTTGGCACCAGTGATGGATTAAGATTAAATGGGGCCCCAGCCATCGTAGTAGCTTTAGCTCCCCCTTATGGCCCTTTTGGTAAAGGGGAGGGGTCAGAGAAAGTGAAAGTTGGGCACTCTGACACCTGGGTGGTAGCAGTATAGGGAAGCAGTCCACCATCCTGTTTCCTTATGCTGTAAGGGCTTGTTCACACCTAGGGCGTTTTGCCTTTTTTTGAGGGCCGGCGATTTTTAAAAATGCCCTAAAATCGCTAGTGCAATGAATCCTTATGGGATAGTTCATATCAGCGCGTTGCGTCCGCTTTCCGCTCAGCAAAGCGGGGCCTGTACCATTTTCGGGGTGATTTTGCTACAATAGAAGGTCTATGAAAAACGCAAAATGCTCACAAATTGCTTTATCCAGCGATTGCGTGCGCGCTGTTATAAATAAATGCATTGTATTTATTCATTTCTGGGTGAAAGAGTTCACTCCCTGACTTACGTCAGGAAGTGAAAAACGGAATCGCTCTGCAAAAAAGCGCTTACAAAGCGCTTTGTACAAAATCGTAGCGCGCAGTGGAGCGCCAGGAGGGGGAAAGAAAATCGCGCAAAAAAAGTTAAACAATCTTACCTTCCAGCAGCAGGTCCCACGGCGTCTCCGGCGGCGAGACTTCCGCTTCGGCGTCTTCAGTCAGACGCACGTGCAGCAGAGAAGCCTTTATAGCCTGAGAAGGCGTGTCTGACGGAGGGGCTGTCATCCTGGGGGTGGGATCTTGTTCTGACATCTGGGTATATTAGGCCAAGTGAGACAGTTGCTCACTGGCCTTGATACTAATCAGTTCGCTGGTTCTTGGCCTAGCTAGTGACCTTTTGAGCTACAGTTATATATTGTGTAGACGCACAATATATATGTACTCTAGTTAGTCAGCCTTGTTATTTTGTAGTTATATTGATTATTATCGTATTGTAATTTTCATATCGTAATATATTGAAGTAACATCTTATTGTATATTATTCTGTGTACCGACCTTTTGCCTGCCTTTTGACCTCGCTCTTGTCTTGTCCTTCTGTACCACTGCCATCTGATTTTCGTGTTCGACTCGGCCAGGCCCTGACTATTCTTCTGATTATCCTTCCAATACGACTGACATCTGACTTACAGTACGTGTATGACCCTGCCTGTTTATTGACTACGATTTTGATTAGCTACTCTGTACCTCGATACCTCTGACTTTGTGTATGACTACGGCCTGAACCTGACCACACTTTACTCATTATTCCGTGTATTGCACTAGTTACGCTACCTCATCACGTATCAGCGTTATACTAAGTAAGACTGAGCCAGCTATGTGGAGGTCATTTGCTGCTCGTTCAGAAGATGTCTGGCAGTTTCTCACTACATGGTTTGGATCACTTCATATTCCAATTCACCCAGCCAATTATTATTAGTCAAGCCTTTTCCAGCCAATTATGATGTTGCTGAAACCCTAGAGAAGCTGAAGATGTGTCTGACACTTCCGCTGGCCGGCGGATCAACTGTATACACATCTCCATGGTAACAGGGACGTGAGCCCTCTGCTGCGCATGGGCACTGTTCCAGTTTGAAATATATTGTATGGTTTTCAGCGAAATACATTTTAAAATATGTGATGTTTATGGCTCTCTCAACCAAAAAGGTTCCCCGACCCCTGAGTTAGTAGAAATTTGACATTACCGACAGGTTTTGGGCTAGTCCACCTCTCCTCTGGGATTCTCAGCAGAGCCTTTATTCTTTATAAAGAAACTCCTTGAAAAAGATACTGGCCAGCCTCCCTGCTTACTGCACACTTTTGTGGCAGTTGGGACAGAGCAACTGCCATTCACTAAGTGCTTTTGAAAACAGTGGCGTAGCTAAGAAGCTGTGGGCCCCAGTGCAAGTTTTGCATTGGCCCCCCTATACATAACAATTGATACGGTGCACCAAAACCTGCCAATGGCAACTACAGTGTCAGAGGTGTAAGAAGGGGATGGGAAATAGCTTGTTAATGATTACCACTATTCAAAGCACCTATAGAAGTGATTATTATGAGCACAGGACCAATAAAGAGCTAATACTGGTGGTTGAGAGTGGGCCCCATGGGGCCTCTCTAGCCCAAGGGCTCTGATGCGGTCGCTACCTCTGCACCCTCTATTGCTACGCCACTGTTTGAAAATAAAGAAATCCCTGAGAATCCCCCAAGAGGAGATGGGCTAGTCCAAAACCTGTCACTTCTGTCAGATTTCTACTACTTACTGTAAGTGACAGCAACATAGGAGAAAAGTCATTTATGGCTCATTTTACTTCTTATCTGTATGTGTTTACATATTTTAAAATGTTATGATTTTCGCGACAGAGGTCCTTTAAATAGGTCTTCGGGGACATCTGTGTGGCTGATACTGTGGGGAAACCCCTCCCACAGTGTGATGTCATGGCCCTGACAGTCCCCTGTCTGTGAACCTCATTGCATTGTGGGAAATAATGGCTGTTTCCAACTGCCAAGCAAGCAGTATCTCCTTCCCCACCCCAGAGTACTTTTGAAGATGAGCAGATCCGTACTGCACACACCCGAGTCTGGGTACATTCAATGGGGGACAGCGGTGGAACGACAGGACAGAGCGAGAACCTGGAAGGCTCTGCGGGATCCGGAGTCTTCCCTCTACATAGGTGAGTATCTAACATGAAGCATGTACTACAGGCTGGGAACACACTCAGCAGAAACGCTAGTGTTTTTGCTGCTAATGGTAGTCAATGGGCTGCATCAAAAAACGCATGTAAAAAAATGCATATGCGTTTTATAGTATGTGTTTTTAAAAACGCTGGTGTTGTTGCATATTTTTCAAAAACGCGCGTAATGACAGTCAATGGTGACGCAATGCAATGCATTTTGTATGTATTCTTCATGCTTTTTTATATGCGTTTTTTAAAATGTTTTCTTATGTATTTCCGCCTCCTGTAGTCTTCCTAGGGATTTGCATAAAACGCAATAGAAAAATGCATGGAAAACGCATACAAATGCACGCGAAACGCAAGAAAAACTCATGTGCGGAAAAAATGCAAACGCGGAAAAAACACACATGACAGAAAACACGATCTTTCACGCACTGACAAGTGTGTACCCAGCCATAAAGAGGAACTGTAGTGAAAATGAGATAGTGAATAAAATGGCCTATTTTTTACAATATTCATATTCATTTAGAGATTATTTAGTCAGTGCTTACCGATTGTAAAATCTTTCTTCTCCCTGATTTACATTCTGAGATTTATCACTGGTGGTGACATCTTTAGTTCTGCCAGGTGATCTGTACGGAATGTTCGTTACTGAGAGTTCTATGCACAGAGGGAGATGCTGCTTGCTTGGCAGTTGGAAAAAAGCCATTATTTCCCACAATGCCACGCGGCTCACAGACAGCAAACTGTCAGGACCTTGGTCATGACATCACACTGTGGGAGGGGCTTCACCACAATATCAGTCATACAGACCCTCCTGATGATCTATTCGAGAAAAGGTAAACATTTCTCACGGGAAAGGGGATATCAGCTATTGGGATGAAGCTCAATCCTGAATTAAAGTTCCTCTTTCAGCTTTTATCTGGAGGGCCATAAAATGAGGACTGAAAGAAAATCCTTATATTTTTTCCCCAGAAAGTTCTTTAAAAGAAAACTATAGGTTAGTTGAGTTGAAACGCAATATGTTCAGGCTTCTGACTTGCTCAACTAATTACTTCTGTAGGCAGGTGGGAGTTTATGGTCGTTTTGTGCTCCAAACAGTACATTGTTACCAAAATTTCAAAGAAGAGAAATTTGAGCTTACTGCTTTGGAAATATATAGCTGGCTGAACATTGGAACAGAAAGATTTTAACCAGAGGATCCATTTCAAACTGTTATGGTGGCCATACACGGTACAATAAAAACGTTTGATTTTCCCGTTTATTCGATCTAAATGATCGAATTGAATGAAAGTTAAAAAAAAAAATATTTTCGATCAAGAAATTCGAACAATTATCCAGTTTTTTCTGGAAAAATGATCGGACATGCTGGAAAAATCTTTATATTCGATCTAACGGAATAATCGAACTAAATTATCTACTTGAAAAATTGTACCATGTATGGCCACCTTTAAACGATCCGAGATGAAAAACTAACTATAACAAGTAACTTGTCTATATATCTTTTCTAAAGTTTAGATAGTTTACACTGCAAATCTAGCTGCAAACAGCTTCAACAGAATATGATTATTTCTTCCTGTGATACAATGACAGCAGCCATGTTGTTTGTAAACATTACACACAGGCAAGCTGATCTGCATCTCCAGCACTCAGCTTGTGAAAACCTAATTCCCTTTCCTCCTCCTCCTTCCCTCTGCCTCTGAAATCTCTGGCTAGTAACACCTCCCCCTCCTCCTGCCCAGACTGAGCTCCCATGAGCCCTTGCTACTGTCTGAAAATGCCAAGGCACTCTGAAAAGCTGTGGGCGAGGCTTGTTTAGTTTATAGGGAATTCGAGTATTAAAACAAAAACAAAAAAAGTATTTTGCTTGAGGAATGCCCTATAAACAATATGAAAGGAACACAATTATGCAGTGAGTAAAAGTTTATCTCGGATCCACTTTAACCTTGACCTACAAAGCTCTCCACAATCTCTCTCCCCTGTACATCGCCTCAATAGATTCCAGATACAAACCCAATTGCAATCTCAGATCTGCACATGACCATCTATTATCTTCCGCTAGAATTACCTCCTCGCATTCTTGTATACAAGATTTCTCATGTGCCTCACCCTTCCTCTAGAATGCCCTTCCACAACACATCCGTCACTCTCCAACCTTTGATATCTTTAAACGCTCCCTCAAAACTCACTCACGTTTTCCAACAAGCATACGCTCTACTTTAGGACATTCCCCCTTTGATCTAAGGGCTAAGGCCAAAGTGCAGCCCTACAAGATAACCTAAAAACACACTGCCTCTAGATATGTTTATTGTATTCTACCCCACCTCTTGCCCCCCCCCCCCTTTCCTTTAAATTGTAAGCTCACAAGGGCAGGGCTCTCTCACCATTTATATCGTGGAATTTGTTATTTTATTCATCATGTCACTTTTGTCACAGTAATTACCAATTCTGTATATTGTATCCATTGTGTACTGTGTATCTGTATTTTGTATATTGGTGTACAACATTGTCAGTATCATTATATAGTTACATAGTTATTTTGGTTGAAAAAAGACATACGTCCATCGAGTTCAACCAGTATAAAGTACAACATCATCCTGCTCCCTCACATATCCCTGTTGATCCAGAGGAAGGCGAAAAAACCCTTACAAGGCATGGTCCAATTAGCCCCTAAAGGGAAAAATTCCTTCCCGACTCCAGATAGCAATCAGATAAAATCCCTGGATCAACGTCATTAGGCATTACCTAGTAATTGTAGCCATGGATGTCTTTCAACGCAAGGAAAGCATCTAAGCCCCCTTTAAATGCAGGTATAGAGTTTGCCATAACGACTTCCTGTGGCAATGCATTTCACATCTTAATCACTCTAACTGTAAAGAACCCTTTCCTAAATAAATGGCTAAAACGTTTTTCCTCCATGCGCAGATCATGTCCTCTAGTCCTTTGAGAAGGCCTAGGGACAAAAAGCTCATCCGCCAAGGTATTATATTGCCCTCTGATGTATTTATACATGTTAATTAGATCCCCTCTAAGGCGTCTTTTCTCTAGACTAAATAAACCCAGTTTATCTAACCTTTCTCGATAAGTGAGACCTTCCATCCCACGCATCAATTTTGTTGCTCGTCTCTGCACCTGCTCTAAAACTGCAATATCTTTTTTTGTAATGTGGTGCCCAGAACTGAATTCCATATTCCAGATGTGGCCTTACTAGAGAGTTAAACAGGGGCAATATTATGCTAGCATCTCGAGTTTTTATTTCCCTTTTAATGCATCCCAAAATTTTGTTAGCTTTAGCTGCAGCTGCTTGGCATTGAGTACGATTATTTAACTTGTTGTCAATGAGTACTCCTAAGTCCGTCTCCAAGTTTGATGTCCCCAACTGTATCCCATTTATTTTGTATGGTGCTAGACCATTAGTACGTCCAAAATGCATGACCTTACATTTGTCAACATTGAATTTCATCTGCCATGTATGTGCCCATATAGCCATCCTATCCAGATCCTGTTGCAATATGACACTATCTTCCTGAGAGTTGATGATTCTGCACAATTTTGTATCATCTGCAAAAATAGCAACATTGCTCACTACTGCATCTACTAGGTCATTAATAAATAAATTGAAGAGCACTGGACCCAGAACAGACCCCTGTGGGACCCCACTGCTAACAGTCTCCCATTTTGAGTACGATCCATTGACCACAACTCTTTGTTATCTGTCCATTAGCCAGTTCCCTATCCATGAACACAGACTCTTCCACAGTCCTTGCATCCTCAACTTTTGCACCAGACTTTTGTGGGGAACAGTGTCGAAGGCCTTTGCAAAGTCCAAGTATATCACATCTACAGCATTCCCAATATCCATATTAGCATTCACTACCTCATAAAAGCTGAGCATGTTAGTCAAACAGGACCTGTCTTTAGTAAACCCATGTTGATGCTGAGAAATAAGATTATTTTCTACTATGAAGTCATGTATAGTATCTCTTAGTAACCCCTCAAATAGTTTGCATACAACTGATGTTAAACTTACAGGTCTATAATTTCCTGGATCAGATTTTTTGCCCTTCTTAAATAATGGGAAAACGTGGGCTGTACGCCAATCCACTGGGACTCTGCCAGTTGCAAGAGAGTCACAAAAGATAAGATAAAGGGGTTTATCTCTAACTGAACTTAATTCCCTTAGGACCCGAGGATGCATGCCATCCGGGCCAGGTGCCTTGTCTATTTTTAATTTATTTAGTCTTGCCTTCACTTCTTCCTGCGTTAAGTATTTAATATTACAGTTAGAAGATTGAGACTCTTCCGCCTCTGTAGTTTGCAACAGTGCTGTTTCTTTTGTGAAGACAGAAGCAAAGAAAGCATTTAATAACTCTGCCTTACCTTGGTCATCCACCATTGAGTTCCCACCCTCATCCTTTAGGAGTCCTATACAGTCAACCTTTCTTTTTTTAGAGTTAATGTACTTGTAAAACTTTTTTGGGTTAGATTTGATATCCTTAGCGATTTGTTTTTCAGCTTCAATCTTTGCCTGCCTAATTTCTTTTTTACAATTTTTATTGCACTCCTTATAATTGCTTAGTGCAGCCTCGGTCCCCTCCTGTTTTAAGACCTTATAGGCATTCTTTTTCCTCTTCATTTTATCTTTAACCTTTCTATTCATCCATAGAGGCCTTTTTTTATTCCTAGACATTTTGTTTCCATATGGGATATACATACTACAGTATTGATTGAGTATAAGTTTAAAAGCTTGCCATTTCCCTTCAGTGTCTTCCCCTTGTAGTACATTATCCCAGTTCACCAAACTTAGTGCCTGCCTAATTTGAGTGAACTTTGCTTTTCTAAAATTCATAGTTTTAGTGGTCCCGCTGCCCCGTGGCCTATCAGTCACCAGATCAAACGTTATCATGTTGTGATCACTATTTCCCAAATGTTCTTGAACCTGCACATTTGATACATTATCTGGTCTATTAGAAATGATCAGATCCAGTAACGCATTCCCCCTAGTTGGTTCAGTTACCATTTGAGTCAAGTAATTGTCCTGTAGTGCTGCCAGAAATCTGCTGCTTTTACCAGAATGGGTAGCCTCAATACTCCAGTCAATGTATCCCATGTTTGTTTCTTACTTTGTACAGCACCACGGAATATGTTGCTGCTTTATAAATTCAATATATACATATATCCTATATAATAATTTGCCTGTGTCTCTGCATCCCATGTCCCTGTGTCAGTGCTTTTGCGCTACTGCGCATGTGCTGCACTGACAACCGTTGGGACAGGATGCAGGACGGGCCAGGGGGATGACAGACCCAGAGCACGCTTTTAAACAGGCTTAGGTCGACTAGTGTATATATATATATATATATATATATATATATATATATATATATATATATATATATACACACACACACACACACATATATACACATACACACACATACACACACAAACACACACTTACACACTTTTCTAAGACTTCATCCTTCGGAAACTGGCATTCATGTGAATGAAAAAAGAATGAAAGTGTTTGTTCTGAGGACACTGGCGGATTAAATTACAGCCTTATGACCAGCTCTCGGTTGCCATAGCGATGTTGGCAAATTAAAAACCACAACTGTAGCCTGATGATTTACAAGATAGATCTTGGATCAGAAATTGTTTACCAGTTATAAAAATAGCTTCTGTAATACTAAAATCTCCGCCTGAGGGAAGACCACTGCGTTTTATAGCTGAATGCTGGAGTCACAACCATTGAGCAAGAGTACATCGCATCCCCCAGCTATCCCTGCCTTGTGTGTTCATTAAAGAAAAAAAAATCACTATTTACTTTAAAATAGTAATCAAGGGCTCTTCAATCTCACCCTGGGGCATAACTGGTATTCCAGTAACAACTGCAAGGTGATTGGCACTGACTAATAGCCACCTACAGGAGCACTGACTGCAGCCAGGGCTAGATTTCTGGAACAGCCATAACAGTCTGGGCCTCGGGCAGCTGCTGACCAAGGGGCGGATGGACATGAAAAGGGGATGCTGAATATACAAGAGAATCCTGGAAATGGAAAAGGGAGGCTTTGTATGGGAAGTAACATGTGAAAGAAGAGAAATGCTGCTCAAGGGAGCTGTACATAAAAGGGAGGGGCTTCTGTCCATAGATGCTTCAGACAAAAGTGGGGGTTGACAAGCCTTTTTGGATTCTTTTGGGGTGTACAAGAGCTGCAACGGAGGTCCGGAAGACAGCGTGGGAAGCCTCTAGCAGTGTTCCCCAACCCTGTCCCTGTCACTGTTGGTGGGCCCACCAACAGTGCATGTTTTGTGGCAATCCACAGAGGTAGTTAATCAGCTCTGCTGAGACACTAATTACACCATCTGTGCATGTGTAAGAGCCACCGGCTGCTCATGGTGGCTGAACGCCGAGACCCATGCTGAGGCGCAAGCCTCTGGGTCTCGGCACGTCACTGGAGCGCATGGCGTTCAGCTCCCATTGGATAAGTGGTGGACGCGCTCTCAGTACACTGTAAATAATAACCATGTGTGCGCATAGCGTGTCAGCAATCCTGCTGACACGCTCTCTGTGGATTGGTTGCTTTGGATTCCTTTAGTTTCTGATTGGTTAGTGCTAGCATAAATGTAAGGTGAGCGCCCTCAGTTATCGCCCGTGATGGCCTATGCTGGGCTTGTTGTTGAGATCACGCTCACACAAAAGTGCTTGTCTTGCTAGGACTTGTGCCTGTCTCTTGACTAAGCTTTTTCTAGAGTGGATTACCTGTTACTGACCCGGCTTGCACCTGACCACGCTTCTGTTTGGATACCCTGCTACCGACCAGGCTTGTTTAAAGGATTCGCATGAATGCTGCCTGCACTGACCCTGGCCTGATTGACTTTGCATATGTCTAGTGATTATACTTCATCCATTCTCTGCCACCTTGTCTTCGTCTGGATTGCCTCAACCTACGGGCCTCAGGTGACTATTCAGTATACTGTGTTACATTGCCTTGCTGTGTTAGGTGGTTGCTGTCTGCCAGTTTGTATGCTACATCTCAAACAAACCAAAGCTACTACCAGTATATGCTGTTCAACCACCTGGTGTTTATTACAAATTGTTAATCGGTTCACATAGATAAATCACAGTGAGACCTATTCAAGCTTATACATATTGCACACGCTTATATTACACAAAAATCATTATCAGGGGACTTCCCCCAAAATGTCTCCTCAGGAGGTCCCAAACGACTGAACCCCGAACAAAGCACCAAAGTGACAGACTTAACCATGTCAAATCTACACAAGGGAAGAGGCAGACACGGACACTTACAATGCCAAGAGATTGAGCATCTAATATGCCAATTGCTTATCCAAATGTCTGCGTCATCCCATGTGCCGACAATAATGGTGGTCAACAGCAATATGAATGCACCACCCCAAGCCCCCCTATGCCCCCCCGCAATTCACAACACCATGCCCCCAAACACCAGCGATATCCCAAGGATTCTGTCATGAGGGGTCGTCACTCCTAAACAAAAATTGAAATGAAAAAACAGGATTGAGACAAAAGTTATTGATGGCATGTATACAAAGAGATTCCACAGGAGTTCCCAATTTGGACTTCAATTGTGTAGAGCAAAGTTCAGCATCAATATCATCATTATAGCAGGACAAGAAAGATCACTGGCTTTTTTCAAGAGTCTTTTCAACACAAAAAAAAAGGCTGGTGCACCTAGCCAGGTTGCTACATGTAGATTATAGGCCTGTGTTGCTGAGAGAGATCGTTTAAATCAGCAAAGCCGTGCATCTCACCGTCCAGGTGCCAATGCGTATAATGTTCCACCATGGAGCTCTGTGGATATAGTATCATATAAACTTTTTCTCATAGTTACCACCTCCTGTCTTCATACGAGATGCAATGTCCGCGTGGACTGCTAGGCCGGCCCAGCTAACCGCAGCGTCCGTGATGCATGTCTGCGGGAGTATTCAACTCAGGGCCTTAAGCTTGTGTCATCGCGTCCAAGCTAGAATCCAACCTTAGGGAATACACGCCATAGCTCAGGGCACCGCGCTCCGAACAGGCGGGAGGGCAGAGGGGGGCAGAGAGGCACATCTCAGCGCGTGACGCAGGCCTACGTCGACACGTTTCGCCCCGCCCAAGGACTTCCTCAGGATGCGCAGTACGTCCTGAGGAAGTCCCTGGGCGGGGCGAAACGCGTCGACGTAGGCCTGCTTCACGCGCTGAGATGTGCCTCTCTGCCCCCCTCTGCCCTCCCGCCTGTTCGGAGCGCGGTGCCCTGAGCTATGGCGTGTATTCCCTAAGGTTGGATTCTAGCTTGGACGCGATGACACAAGCTTAAGGCCCTGAGTTGAATACTCCCGCAGACATGCATCACGGACGCTGCGGTTAGCTGGGCCGGCCTAGCAGTCCACGCGGACATTGCATCTCGTATGAAGACAGGAGGTGGTAACTATGAGAAAAAGTTTATATGATACTATATCCACAGAGCTCCATGGTGGAACATTATATGCATTGGCACCTGGACGGTGAGATGCACGGCTTTGCTGATTTAAACGATCTCTCTCAGCAACACAGGCCTATAATCTACATGTAGCAACCTGGCTAGGTGCACCAGCCTTTTTTTTTGTGTTGAAAAGACTCTTGAAAAAAGCCAGTGATCTTTCTTGTCCTGCTATAATGATGATATTGATGCTGAACTTTGCTCTACACAATTGAAGTCCAAATTGGGAACTCCTGTGGAATCTCTTTGTATACATGCCATCAATAACTTTTGTCTCAATCCTGTTTTTTCATTTCAATTTTTGTTTAGGAGTGATGACCCCTCATGACAGAATCCTTGGGATATCGCTGGTGTTTGGGGGCATGGTGTTGTGAATTGCGGGGGGGCATAGGGGGGCTTGGGGTGGTGCATTCATATTGCTGTTGACCACCATTATTGTCGGCACATGGGATGACGCAGACATTTGGATAAGCAATTGGCATATTAGATGCTCAATCTCTTGGCATTGTAAGTGTCCGTGTCTGCCTCTTCCCTTGTGTAGATTTGACATGGTTAAGTCTGTCACTTTGGTGCTCTGTTCGGGGTTCAGTCGTTTGGGACCTCCTGAGGAGACATTTTGGGGGAAGTCCCCTGATAATGATTTTTGTGTAATATAAGCGTGTGCAATATGTATAAGCTTGAATAGGTCTCACTGTGATTTATCTATGTGAACCGATTAACAATTTGTAATAAACACCAGGTGGTTGAACAGCATATACTGGTAGTAGCTTTGGTTTGTTTGTTATGTTCTTTTGACCAGTGCGTTTACCCACCTGTATTGCACATTGATTATGTACACTTATGTGTAGTTGGTTTTTGTATGCTACATCTGCCTGCAGGGTGTTGTAGTTTATGATAAAAATAGATCGCAGCGCTTGGATATCAAATTTCATTAAAAGTGGGCTGCAAAGAGAAGATGGGTTGGCGTTCCTCAACCCAACAAATAGATAAACAAATTGATAAGAAACTCTTGCGCCTAAGCTCACATCAAATAAAAACAATTTATTATTCAAATATAGACAGTATAGGGTCTATGACCAATAACCCCAGTCCACAAGACACACATGCAGTACGTGACCAAACCTATGATCACTGGTTCGAATTGGCCCGTTTAGATGGACTGAAAACGGCCGTGTCCCAGTGTCCTGTTTGAAAAACAGCCTGCACAGTGCATCTGGTGGACTCCAAATGTCAAATCACGAAAAAATAAAAATCATAAAATGCATAAATCATAAAAACATATCTGCTGAACACCACACTGAAGGGTAAACTCAATAGAACTAGCCTAGCTGGTGACGCCTCACCATATGATTCAATAGAGGTGCTAAAAAAATGCTAGGGGGGCAGTTGATATTAGCCCGTTGCTCACAAATTGTGACTTGGAATGTCCTGATAAGGATCCTAATGGGATTAAAACAGTTCCGCAAATGTAACTCCAATGTTAATGGCAGTTCCAAATACTCACGCTACCATAGCGTGCTCCAACGAACGGCTGGCAAGATGATCCAGATGGCCGGAGTGGAGAGGGAGGAGAGAGGTTAAAGTCCGGTAGTGTGCTCGATCCCGTATGGCTGCGGCCGCTTGCTCAAAACGGGAGAGGCTGGTGGAAAAGCAATGTTGTTGCGGGGAGATGGCCCGTGTGGTCCAATCACAGAGCCCTGATGAAGAAAGGCGTAACCTTTTGAAACGCGTTGGCGTGATTGGCCCGTAACGCGTGTGACGTCACACAGTACTACCTCCGGTTCACGGGGCCATCTCCCCGCAACAACATTGCTTTTCCACCAGCCTCTCCCGTTTTGAGCAAGCGGCCGCAGCCATACGGGATCGAGCACACTACCGGACTTTAACCTCTCTCCTCCCTCTCCACTCCGGCCATCTGGATCATCTTGCCAGCCGTTCGTTGGAGCACGCTATGGTAGCGTGAGTATTTGGAACTGCCATTAACATTGGAGTTACATTTGCGGAACTGTTTTAATCCCATTAGGATCCTTATCAGGACATTCCAAGTCACAATTTGTGAGCAACGGGCTAATATCAACTGCCCCCCTAGCATTTTTTTAGCACCTCTATTGAATCATATGGTGAGACGTCACCAGCTAGGCTAGTTCTATTGAGTTTACCCTTCAGTGTGGTGTTCAGCAGATATGTTTTTATGATTTATGCATTTTATGATTTTTATTTTTTCGTGATTTGACATTTGGAGTCCACCAGATGCACTGTGCAGGCTGTTTTTCAAACAGGACACTGGGACACGGCCGTTTTCAGTCCATCTAAACGGGCCAATTCGAACCAGTGATCATAGGTTTGGTTACGTACTGCATGTGTGTCGTGTTGTAGTTTATATTAGGCAGGAGCTTTCGTAGGCGTTAGGGCTGGGTTCTATGTCAGTCATATGGTTCTGCGCCCCTTACAACTAGTACAGAATGCTGCAGCCAGACTCCTAGCCAATGCCCCCCGCAGCTCACACATCACCCCAGTACTGCAAACTCTTCACTGGTTGCCAGTAAAATGGAGAATCAATTTTAAGATTTGCCTGCTGACATTCAAGGCTCTAAACCACATGGGACCCAAATACATAGCGGATCTATTGGAACTTTATGCCCCTCCACGCACCCTCCGCTCTGCCAAAAAGATGAAGCTGGTTATTCCCAGGATACACTTAACATTTGGCGCTCGGGCCTTTTCCTATGCAGCCAGGGGCGTATCAATAGACCCTGCAAGGGATGCAGCTGCAGGGGGGCCCAAAAGCCACAGGGGGCCCCATCCTGATAGACTGACAAACATGGGCAAAGAGAGAAGAAACTTTCTGCTCTCTGCACAATTGTTCTAATGACTGCATCTACTCAGCCACTGATAAGGAATCATACAAAGTTTGCAGACAAAGTTTTGTAGACCGTCCCCATTCAGTGTGCGTCAGGTTCTCGTGTACAGCGCCCAGCCCCCTTGGTGGGAGGGGTCCCCATGCAAAGCTCCGCAGGGGGGCCCAGTGATTTCTAGTTACGCCCCTGTATGCAGCAACCACTCTATGAAACTCACTTCTACAATCAGTACGAGAGGCTCCTTCTCTGGATAGTTTAAAATAAGGCTAAAAATTCACCTTTTTTCCCTAGCCTTTGAGACTGCATAATGCAGGTCACAGCGCAGTTTGAGTCCCCAGGGAGAAAAGCGCTATAAAAATATTACTGTTATTGTTATTGTTATACAGTCTGACTCACAGCGGGTGACCAGACAAGTCTGACAGCATGTTTGTGGTTTCCTGCAAAACATTCACTGTTGGTGGGCCTTGAGGACAGGGTTGGGGGTTTCCAGAGACCTACCTCTTCTTCAGTATGTTATTTATTACCCTCGGGTACACTTTAAGTGCCAGCTTCTTACCTGAGGATGAATGGGCCGCAGTAGGACGGGTGGATCTTGCTGCAGGAATCCTCCAGTTGAAGCCTCTCCCCGGGGCTGATGTCAAAGTTGTGTTTGGGATAACTGACCAGCCAGCTGTAGTCCACCCCGGTCTTTATCTTGCGGTACTCGTTCTCCCTCTCGCGGTGCTGCTTCTCTGCCTGCTTCATCTGCCAGCTGAGCTCCATCATCAGCGTCTCCATCACCATGTCCGACGGGCTCCTCTGGGAGAGTCTCAGGTTTGAGTCATTCCATCTGAACCAGGAGGGGAGCGCCATGGCTTAGCCCACTGTCCACCTAGAAGAACCAAACACATCTGTATCTCAACTGATAATGACTCATACAAGTGGGCAGCAGAGTGTTAAACAGGAACTTCAACTTCATCTTCAACCAAACAGGGGTTAAAATAAATCAATGCATTGCAAAGTGAGAAGCTAAAAAAATAGGAGAGATCAAGAAATGATTGATATTCGCCATGTAATTTGTTCATATTGTTTGATCCACAATTAGCCTGCAGGTCATCACCTTTACTACTGGCAGACAACAAAACAAGTAGACAGCCATTATTTTTAACCACACCCCCTAACAATGCGACAGGCTAAAAGGCTGTTTTTTATAGATACATATTCACAGAGGGAGATACTCATTGCTTGGCAGTTAGAAACAGCTGTTATTTTCCACAATGCAACGAGGTTCACAGACAGGAAACTGTCAGGACCTAGTTCCTCCTAACATCACACTGTGGGAGGGGTTTCTTTACAATATCAGCCATACAGACCCCTCTGATGATCCATTTGGGAAAAGGTAAAGATTCCTCATGGGAAAGGGGGTATCTGCTACTGATTGGGATGAGGTTCAATCCTTGGTTACAGTTTCTATTTAAAGTGGAACAACAGTTTTTAAAGACTTCTATGCCACTTCTATATCTGAGGTGAAAAAAAATCTAAATTCTATCTGGTTACCCCTAAAGAACAAAGTTAAAAGGCCTATTCAATAAGTGTCAATGCCATAAAAATACTATGGAAGAATTATTATTATTATTATTTTTTTATTATTATTATTTAGTATTTATATAGCGCCAACATATTACGCAGCGCTGTACAATGTATATATATATCTTGTCACTAACTGTCCCTCAAAGGAGCTCACAATCTAATCCCTACCATTGCCATATGTCTATATTATGTAGTGTAAGTACTGTAGTCTAGGGCCAATTTTAGGGGGAGCCAATTAACTTATCTGTATGTTTTTGGAACGTGGGAGGAAACCGGAGTGCCCGGAGGAAACCCACGCAGACACAGAGAGAACATACAAACTCTTTGCAGATAGTGCCCTGGCTGGGATTCGAACCAGGGACCCAGCGCTGCAAGGCGAGAGAGCTAACCACTACACCACCGTGCTGCCCAGAATATATAAAACATATCACAGCACTTTACTAATTTCTACCAAAATGATTATACAGTAAATAAATCATAAAAAACTGTACTGAAAATAACATAATGAATAAATGTGCTTATTTTTTTTTTTATTTTTTTTTTACAATTTCACTTTATTAATTAATGCTTCCTTTATTAACGACAGCACCAACTGCCGTTATTTATAACCGCCCCCACTAACAATGCGATAGGCTAAAAGTTTTTTGTTTTTTTATAGATCAGATATACATATGCACAGAGGGATATACTGGTTGCTTGGCAGTTGGAAACAGCTGTTATTTCCCACAATGCAACAAGGTTCACAGACAGCAAACTGTCAGGACCATGGTCATGACATCACACTGTGGGAGGAGTTTCACCATGATATCAGCCATGCAGACACTCCTGATGATCTATTTGAGAAAAGGTAAAGATTTCTCATGGTAAAGGGGAATCCACTTGAAGCAGGCACCACCTATTTAAATAGTCATCTCTTTATTGATTACATCAATTAAAAGCAGCGTTACAACGACAGACCGCTGTTTTGAGCCACCATGCTCTTTATCAAGTGATAAAGAGCATGGTGGCTCGAAACAACGATCTGTCATTGTAACGCTGCTTTTAACCTCCCTGGCGGTAAGCCCGAGCTGAGCTCGGGCTATGCCGCGCAGGGAGATATCTCAGCCCCTGGTGGGGCGATTTGCACCATGTAAAGTGCTGTGCGCGCAGCTAGCACTTTGCTAGAAGCGCGCACAGCTTGCTCGCCGCCGCTCTGCGGCGATCGCCCGCACGCAGCGGCAGAAGAGGGCCCCCCCCGCCAGAGCCCTGCGCTGCCCGGACCAATGAGTTCCGGGCAGCGCTATGGGCTGGATCGAGTGCGCCTGACGTCAGGACGTCGGCTGACGTCCATGACGTCATGCCGATCGTCGCCATGGCGACAGGAGAAGCCAAACAGGGGAACGCGTTATATACACGCTCCCCTGTTTGCTAATGTTGCCGGCGACGATCGCACTAGAGGGCCACATGCGCCCTCTAGTGGTGTTTCATGTAGCTACCACTCTGGTAGCTTTACATGAAACAAAAAAAAAATTAAAAAAAAAGTTTTTTTTCACCATTTGAAAAAAAAAATTAACCGCCAGGGAGGTTAATTGATGTAATCAATAAAGAGATGACTATTTAAATAGGGGGTGCCTGCTTCAAGTGGATTCTCTGAAGTAACAGCTCCAGTGGTGTGGAATGCTGTAAGCCTGGGCACACACGTTTCTCCTTTGATGGGCGCTGCTGATCCAAACCTTTCTTGTATTAATGGGAAAGGGGATATCAGCTGCTGATTGGGATGAAGTTCAATCCTTGGTTACAGTCCCTCTTTAAAGCGGCCCTGAACTCTTGCACAGAGCAGAAGGAAAACATATCAAAATGATGCACCCTGTATGTATTTAGAGAGGTCAGCCTGTTTATTTCCCCCTCATTTGTGTCTAATCACATTATTTCCCCCTCATTTCTGTCTAATCACAAGTTGTAATTTGATCCCTCCTCATGTCACATGATTGCCATGGCAGAGATGGCAGATAAGCTCATATGAAGGCACAGGATGTTAACAATATGTCTGCTTCCATGAATCAGGAAGTAGAAACAGTGCAGATTTATGTTAGGATTTGTATCAAAGAATTTTTTTTAAAAATGTAAAGGTGATTATGCAGTTATTTCCTGTTGGGGAAATGTTAGGGGGTGGTATCCAGCTTTACAACATAGAAGCAACACGTGTGTTGTATACATAAGGAAGTTGTACTATGTGCGCAACACACGTTCCGTTAGTGGTGTAAATACCGATAAAATTGCTGTGTGCTTTACATGCACGGTCATCTTACCATTAGTGAGTCAGGGCCATTTTCCCGCTAAGCAGTATAATAGAGACAGACTGGCTAAGCCTCTTTGTGGACCTGCATACCCCACTGGAGGAATTCTCTGCTCCGGGCAATTGCTGCTAATCTCGGATTTCTATATATAACTAAACTCCGCGCAAGTGTTATAGCTTTGATTCATTAAACTGTTGTCTTTGCAGCGAAAGACGATGAGAGCGAGGTGCGGCTTACAGGCGGCGCAGAGCCGAGAATCTGGGTGTTAATTAGCTGATTGATAAGCAGGCAGCAGATCATGCTTTATTTATGTACAAACTGAGGCAAAACTTTTCTTTGTTGTTGTTCTTGTTATCAGAGGTCAGACATAGGGGGATTTAGAGAACGCAAACTGGCATTTACAATAATATCTGAGAGCCATACTATGCCAAGGAAAAAAAATCCACATATATACTGTATATACTCGAGTATAAGATAAACCCGAGTATAAGCCCACCTCCTAACTTCTACCTTAAAAACTGGAAAAAAGATGTTTGACCCGAGTATAAGCAGGGGGGGGGGGGGGGGGGGGGTGCAAAAGTCACAACCACAACACCACTCACAGCCATGGCCGGCCACAACCATACATTAGAAAAGCAGCATAATTTCAGCAGATTGCAATAATAAGCCAGGACACAGGCCTACAATGGAGATGGACATACAAAGAACTCCTGTTGTAAAGTTTCAGCTGACATAAAGATAAAGCAAGGAATGCAGAGCCACATAGTCATGTATCTAAAACGTGATATAGGAATGCAAGGATTCTCACCACTCTATAGACACTGTCCCTATATGCCTTCCAAGGCTACAACTCCAGATGAGGTTAGCTGAGAGCCTGAGACCTCTCATGGAAATGTCAAGTGTGTGGTCTCCCTCAGATGATGCGTCACTGTACGTACAGTGGGGGCACTGTGGGGGTTACTCAAAGAGTAGTGACTCGAGTATAAGCCGAGACCCCCACTTTTGGGCCACTTTTTTTGGACCCAAAAATTAGGCTTATACTCGAGTATATACAGTAATTAGATAAATACTTGCTCTACTTACTTAACTTATGTGTTGTACTGTCTACATTTTTAGTTCAGTGAATCTTATACAGCAAATAAAGAGAAAACTGTTTCAGGTATTTACATCTTTACTGCCACTGACTGAAGCCAATCCTGATGTAATTTCCTCACTTACCCTTTTTTTTTTTTTTTTTTTACTGCTTGAAATGATGTATTTATTGCTAGCTCTCCTCCCCACCGAGCTGTGTACTAAAAACTGCACTGTCATGTCTAGCTTGCTTTGTAAACACATGTGGACACAGCATATGTCATATTTCAGCAGTTTCTGCAGAGGGGTGAGGTGTATTTCCCTTCTCAGCCTCGTGTCACACTGAACTGCCCTCAGCCAATCAGTGAGGAGCAAGAATTTGGGAACATACCAGAA
Organism: Hyperolius riggenbachi; assembly: GCF_040937935.1. Taxonomy (NCBI): domain Eukaryota; kingdom Metazoa; phylum Chordata; class Amphibia; order Anura; family Hyperoliidae; genus Hyperolius; species Hyperolius riggenbachi. The sequence goes on from NC_090649.1 coordinate 474,234,631, forward strand.
AGGAGCCAGGCTGACTGCGACAAGATTCATTACAGCAGATACATTTATGATCATATTTGGAATTTGATTTTATGGCTAACAACCAGCTTTAACCTTTAATCCGCCAATTTCATTAGTGGTTTGCCAGTGCTGCAGGCAGTGGCGTAGCTAAGGAGCTTTGGGCCCCGGTGCAAGTTTTACATGGGTCCCCCCCCCCAAGCACTCTATACATAACAAATGGTACGGCGCACCAAAACCTGTCAAAGATTTTCACAGTGTCAAAGGTGCAAGTAGGGGATGGGAAACTGTTTGTTAATGATTACCACTATTTAAAGTATCTGTAGAAGTGATTATTACCAGCACAGGGCCAATAGAGAGCTAATATTGTGCTGAGGGAGGGTCCCTTGGGGCCCCTCTGAGCTAAGGGCCCCGATGCGGTCGCTACCTCTGCAACCCCTATTGCTACGCCCCTGGCTGCAGGCCGATTTATTGTAGGCTACAGCAAAATTATCATCCCAGAACCCACACAACCGTGCCCCCCCCCCCCCCCCCCGCACATCAATCCACCCCCACCCCACATCGTGTCCAGTAATTTTGTTTACCAACACCCCTGCGTGCCTACTGGTGGTCAGTCATTTCTTTGGCAAGGCATCCCACCACACGTTGTGGCTTCCCAAGTCTTTACCCCAGCCACCCGTGTTGTGCAACTCATTCTGCTGACCCTTCCTCATCTAAGTGAAGAGTGGCCAGGGATTTCGGTGATAGTTGCCTGATCTACGGCCATGTCATGTCATCGGAAGCCGTAAGATGTCGGTATATAGGAGACCCAATGTATGCTAAATATCACAGCACCACCCGCACTACCCTGCATTTGTGGGGGCCAAATATACCCGGCTGTGGTGCAGCTGCACTGTGTTATCTCAAACAAGATGCGGCGGCAGCCAAAAGGTTATTAAGATTCTGGGTCAGTATACATAAATAATATAATTATTCTATACATAATTTAGAGAGAAAACATAACCAAGGATTGAACTTCATACCAACCAATAGCTGATACCCCCTTTTCCCATGAGAAATCTATTCCTTTTCTCAATCATCAGGGGGCTCTGTATGGCTGATATTGTGGTGAAACCCCTCCCACAGTGTGATGTCAGGACCATGGTTCTGACATCACACTGTGGTAACCTTGTTGCATTGTGAGAAATAACAGCTGTTTCCAACTGCCAAAAAAGCAGCATCTCCTTCCACTGACATCAGCTGCCAGCAGTAAAAATGACACCATGTGATAAATGTCAGAATGTAAATCAGGGAGAGGAAAGATTTTACAATGGGCAAACACTGACTAAATCATTTATACATAATTATTGTAAAAATTAAGCACTTGTTCTTTACGTTATTTTCACTGGAGTTCCTCTTTAAGGCTGCATCTGTGGCATTTCAAACTTTATACGAACAATGTTGAATTTTACTTGGTAGCGCACCCAGGCTATGCATATACATAGGTTAGGATTTAGTTAGTGTTAGGCCCCTCCCATGGAGGATTGACTTCTTCGCAGTGGGAGGGACGAGTACTTAATAGGTTGCATGCAAGCTGTTACAGGAAACCAACATCCTCCAGTGGTAGACAGGTCATGTGTATGCTCGGTGTGTATTCGACCCCACAAGTGGGGCTTGCACTCTTTTGCAGGTAGGCACTAGTCTGTTTTTAAGTAGCGCTGCTCATTTCCTTGCTATGTACTAATTTAATTCGTTTTTGGTCAGCTGCTCCCACTTAACAGCCATGCTTTTGGTGTATATGCAGAGCTTCTGTTTGGGTTCAAGGTGCGTTTGTAGTTCCTGGGGGGGCACAGCGCATCTCTGATTGGAGGCCATTTGGAGGCGGCCTGGTGTTGCGCTGATCCACCTTTTGCGCAATGTTGAACACCTGAGCAAGTGACATAGAGGCCACGAAACATGCACCAGGCATGGAAGAATTATGAGACGGACTTTGGACTAATGGCATTCTAATTCTAATCCACGAATGCATGGCTCTCCTCCTTAGGCATGGAAGACGGTAGCTGTGATTGTGCGCGTTTTTGCCACAGACAGCAAAATACGCACGTTTCCTCAGGATTTTTAAGTCAATAGCCTTGCTCAGAAACACTCGTCCTGACCGTTCATTCAATTTACATTCTCAATTTTCTGTGCTTTTTAAATTTGCACAGCTGTCCGCTTTTTCCAGCACGCTGCGCTCTGTTGCAATTACAGCGTATGCCACCGCAGATGAAAAATTGTGGAACGATTGTGGCAAAACATTTGCGGTAAATGCAATCGCAAAAGCCGATGGAGGAGACCTGGGAAATTGCAGGGAAAAATGGTTCTGCAAGCTGTGTCACTTGCCACAGTTCCATTGTCACCCAATCTTCTGGTGTTCTTTGCGTAGCGGCCAGAGGCGGGACAAGGTCCTCCAGCACCCAAGGCTAAGACACCAAAGTGCGCCCCTCCATCCCTGCCACCCCAGCCATCACACACTGATAGTGTCAGGAACCGGCCCGCGGCACGCCTGCGTATACGGTTCCCGACTGCGGGTTTGACCAGATCAAGCGGGGAGCAGCCTTATTCGAGCTAAAACAAGGCTGGGACCCCTCAGAACACCTCTCACTGCCACCACTAGCGGTTCGCTAGACACTTCCAATCTGCTGTCGAGTCCTCAGCGCGCAATCCGCGTTTTCGTATTCGGGTCAGCTTTGCGCTTAGGCCGAATACGGGAACGCCACGCACCCACACACACACACACACACAGTTGCAATCTTACACTGTAGTGAAGCAAAAAAACCACTAACAGTCGTTCTGAACGATACTGTTAGCCACTCTGCTGTCGCTACTCGCACTGGCGTTTTTCGTACGTTGGGTCAGCTGCGCGCTTTAGGCCAACATATGACAAACACCCCCACACACAATGCAATTACAATTTCATATGGTAGTGTTGCTCAAGCATACAAATAGGCATGGACTATACACAGTTGCACTTCAATCTCTTCTAGGCACTTCAATCTCTTCTAGGCTATGAGTGTTAGTTTAGCACAGCAGAAGTCAAGCTTATTAAATAACGATTTAATATTCCATAAAAAACGTGGAACAATGCAGAACAGAATATATACAAAAGATTACAAAAAACAAAATAAAAAAAAGTTACAAAGATAACAGTTACAAAAATAAGAGGTTACAAAGATACACACACACGGATATTTGCGTAAAAATAAACGGGGGAAAAAAGAACGTTACCAGCTTAGGTTAGAACGTTGTTTGACGGGAGGACGCCGTTTCGACCAGGAGTCGCGATCATCTCTAACTAAAGCGCTACCTCCAAGAGAAGATTCTTTCTAGGTATCTGGCTCTTCTTTTTATACTCTGAAGTGTCCCCTGGGGCATTTAATGTCCAGCCCCCAGGAACTAATGCAATTTCCCCGTTTGTGACATCACCGAACGCTTGTCATAATCTTCCTGTGATATGCAAACGTCAAAGGGTTCCTGTTTTAGCTTCTTGAAGGTTGCAGAATTCAATAGGTAAGATTGTATCCTACCAGACATCAAAAGGCTTCCTCAACATTATTTCCTAGGTTAAAGTGTATATTAGCACATACATGAAAAGATTGCACTTTGGTTACAGGTAGCAGTTTGCCTGTAAATGCCTGTAGACAGACACAGACAATCACACCTGGGACAGCAGATCAAAAGTGACTGCTAGTGGCCTAATGAGCCGCTTCCTTGCCTATTGAAGGTGACTGGTCTTATTCACTGAAGACCTCTTTAGATGCAAATGTAGGTCTAGTGACCCACCCACACAAATACATGAACAGTCCATGAATCTAGCCTGCATATCTACACCTTTGACATACCACAGCAGATATAAAAATGGGAAAATGAAAATATATTACTTTATTATCCTTAACAGCATCAGCACCCCAATATATTCCTGACAGATAGCTTTTAGACTAAGAGGCGCCACAAGGCCCACAACCCCCCCACCACCTTAATCTCTAGTTATCTGGCTTGCAGTCACTGCTATGTATCCCCTTTTCTTATTTCTTTCTGCCTCAAACACAATTAGGAATGACAGCTGAATGAAAAAATTCTGCGCCCCCTCCTACACTGCGCCCTGAGGCTGGAGCCTCTCCAGCCTATGCTTCAGCCCGGCTCTGGTAGCGGCCATAGACCCGGCTGGGGCAGTGGCTTCTGCACATGCACTGGTGTGTGCATGCGCCACTCGTGGTCGCCACTGGTGCGTGCACTCGCCACTCGTGGTCGCCACTGGTGTGTGCATGCGCCACTCGTGGTCGCCACTGGTGCGTGCACTCGCCACTCGTGGTCGCCACTGGTGTGTGCACTCGCCACTCGTGGTCGCCACTGGTGTGTGCACGCGCCACTCGTGGTCGCCACTGGTGTGTGCACGCGCCACTCGTGGTCGCCACTGGTGTGTGCACGCGCCACTCGTGGTCGCGCTTCCCTGGTGTATGGTGGGGACACCAGAAGAACGGGAGACAGCGGAACCGCAGTGAGGGACACAGAGACTTCTAGGGGCTGGACGAAGCCCCAAGTAAAGCTACACTGCTGTAATTCGTCTCATATATCCTTTAAGAAATTGGCCTCACGTAAGTACTGCTGGCAATTTGTGCTGGTTGGTTGAGACTTCTGGTTAGTGGAGTTCCAGATAACCGGGACTCAACTGTATCTGTTACCTTGCTCACTTACTCACACTATCACATCCAAGACTTCTCTCAAGTGTCACTGCTCCTCTGGTACTTCTTTCCACACCATATCCTTCATAATGTGAGTTTCACAACCTTCGAGCACACCCTTGAAATGCACTTTTTCCAAAAAAGCAAATCATCTATCTTGGTCATTCTCTAGAGACTCATCCTCATCAGCCTCCCACGCCAATTGTCAAGGGACCTGCTGCCTTCTCTACTACATATGCTTACTGTACTCATTCTAATAACATGTAGATGTATTGCTATACTTTACATTAACTGTTTATGTACTTGTATTGTTGGATGATCCGCTTACACAATTAATTCATAAGTATGCCCATACAATTAATTCATAAGTATGCCCATACAATTTATGTAGGTATGTTTCAAGTACGGCAGGATAATTAATGCAATATTTACAATGGCGAAAATAAGGGCCATGGGGCCCCAGTGCGAGTCTCACATGGGGCCAGGGGCGTTGCTAGCCTCAAAGATCAGTGGCACGTGCCCCGGATTTATCCTGGGGCGCCACGGATGTCCCCCAGACAGAGTCAGCTGTTATGCCTCAATTGCGGGCATCCTGGGAGCTGTGGTGCATCAATCGTGGGGGGGGGGGTCATTGTATTCTGGGTTCAGTGATGCCTCCATGTGGGCATACTGGGTGCTGTGGTGCCGTCCTGGACACTGTGATGCCTTTATGGGGGCATGCAAGGAAATGTGGTTCCTCTATGGGGGCATGCTGGGAGTTGTGGTGCCTCAATGGGAGGCCCATGGGAGCATGGAAGGGGGTCCATTAGAAGGTCAAGGAATGCCATGGTGGGGGGGGGGGGGGGGCATCCCAGGCCACTCAGCAGAAAGCCAGGCCAGCCAGCACAGACGGATCAGTGAATAATGGCGCACAGCGCCTATGCATACAAATGGCGCCGCATTAAAAAGATACGCTTATCGCTATTTATCGTTAGTACTACATAATAATGGAGCACAGGGGAAAAAGAAGAAAAACGGCACACACTAACGTTATTTATCAATAGTGGCACACACTAACGTTATTTATCAATAGTGGCACACACTAACGTTATTTATCAATAGTGGCACACACTAACGTTATTTATCAATAGCGCCCTACATAAGCCAAACTGCAGACGTTATTTAACTGCAAAACGGTGAATGGATTTAAAGTAACACTGTCAAGGTTAGGGTTAGGCACCACCAGGGTGGTGGTTAGGGTTAGGCACCACTGGGGGGGTCTTAGGGTTAGGCACCACCAGGGGGGTGGTTAGGGTTAGGCACCACCAGGGGGGTGGTTAGGGTTAAGCACCACCAGGGGGGTGGTTAAGATTAGGCACCACTAGGGGGGTCTTAGGGTTAGGCACCACCAGGGGGGTGGTTAGGGTTAGGCACCACCAGGTGGGTCTTAGGGTTAGGCACCACCAGGGGGGTCTTAGGGTTAGGCACCACCAGGGGGGTCTTAGGCTTAGGCACCACCAGGGGGTGGTTAGGGTTAGGCACCACCAGGGGGGTCTTAGGGTTAGGCACCACCAGGGGGGTCTTAGGCTTAGGCACCACCAGGGGGGTCTTAGGCTTAGGCACCACCAGGGGGGTCTTAGGCTTAGGCACCACCAGGGGGGGGTTTAGGGGTTAGGGATGGGTACAGAGAGGGTTCTGTGTGTTAACGCTAAATGACGATAAGGCTTTAACGCTAAATAACAATAAGGCTTTAACGTTAAATAGCGATAAGCGGCAAACGGATTAGCGGCAACACCGTGCGCCATTATTCTCAGGCACCATTTTCAGATGGATCCCACATAACTAGGCTAGTTATGTGATATGTTGCTTTTTTTGTATTAATGGAGAGTGGGGGCTTCGTCCAACATTTTTCTAGGCAGGCTTACTTAGACCGCTGTTACGTTCATGTAAATTTGGCTCCACCCATGACCACACCCACATTCTGGTGCATGGTCACACCCATTTTCCAACTGGAGTGCCCAACAGTGCCCCGGATCACTTAGGATCCTAGCCACGCCCCTGCATGGGGCCCTAAGCACTGTATAGATATGGCACCCCAAAACCAACCAAGGACAGCTGCAGTGTCCAAGAGGTGTAATCAGAGTTAGTTAAGGGGAACCTTATCTGAGGGGCATATGGATGTTTCCTTTTAAACAATACCAGTTGCCTGGCAGTCCTGCTGATCTCTTTGGCTGTAGTAGTGGCTGAATCACACACCTGAAGCAAGCATGCAGCTCATCCAGTTTGACTCCAGTCAGAGCACCTGATCTGCATGCTTGTTGAGGGGCTGCGGCTAAAAGTATTAGAGACACAGGATCAGCAGGAGAGTCAGGCAACCGGTATTATTTTAAAAGGGACAATCCATATCCTTCTCAGTTTAGGTTCACTTTAAGGATTACCACTATGCAATGCAGATATAGAAATGTTCATTACCAGCATAGTGTGACGCCGGGCGACGCCCAGTCGTCCGAGGATTCGCGGCCGATTGTCCGATCGCAACCGTGATCGGAAAACTGACATTCTTTATTTTTAAATAGAAGTTTTTCCTTCCTGCCTTCCCCCCCTTTTGCCATGAGGGCTGAATGGGCCTGCGTTAGCATATTGCTAAAGCAACCTGGTTTAGCAAGAAATCCTTTTAAGGCTCCCGGAAAAGCTCTGGTGACACTAATGTGCTAATTGGGCAGAGCTGAAATACCAACAGAGTCTATTCAACAGGGGAAGCTAGCACAGCATGAGGTCTATTGACACCTACATTCCTCCCAGTCTTGACGGCACCGACTAGACTGAGTATGGAATGCATGGTGTTGATAACTTTGTCACATTTTGCAAATACCATCCATGGGAGGAATATGAAAATTACATAATTTTGTTTCCCTAATTCTGTAGAAGATGGTGATACTAGACATAGCCAGGTAACCCGAGCAGGGGCTGAGATATGAATAATGGGGTCCCCGTGCGCCCCAAATATTGCAAGTTTGATGTCCTATGAACGTGTATTTTCAGCCCAATCTGAATATGAAATCGGTTTGCATGTGCGACAAACCCCCGGCGGGATATGAAATTGGACATATTTTGTGGATGGTTGGAAGTTCCTCCCCAGAGAACTCACTGCCTGACACGCCCCTGGGCTGAGCTTGAGACTCCGCCCAGAAATGTCAGTGCTCAAAACTGATTGCATGAGGACTCCCAGAGATTTCCCCCACTTTCCATCATACCGAAAAGACTGCCACTGCTTGGGGAAATAGCAGTGGCCATCTTGTAGGCGGAGCAACGGCCGTGTGGTTCGGCCATATTGCGAACGGACTGCAACAAAGGAACTTTGTCTTTTCCCGAACGGACTTTCCACAGAATCATAAGTATTCGTTCTTTTTATCCCTTTTTCTTTTATGTACTGTGTTATCACTGTCTCTCATCGTTTAATTGTTCACGATTGTCTGTATATATTAATTATTTATATTGTAACAAATAAAGGCTTCTTAAAAGGTCTTTACCTCTCAGTAAACCTGCTATTCAGTATACACAGACGAGACCTAAACTTCCGAAGGGACGCTACTGTTTTGATAGATAGATAGGAATTGCACAGTTTTAACCGTTTTTTTGTTTCACAGGTCTATAGCCAGTTAGCAGTTTTCTCTGGGCTGATAGAAAACAGAGATGGTGGCAGATCTACCCCTGGGTTGGAGTAAAAGTGTATTTTCGTAACCTCACAGGCTCCCTACTGCGTCGTGACGCTCAAACTCCGCCAATTCTACGCAGATTGCGTCCATAGCTCTCAATCTGTGTGCTAGAATCGGATCGGAAGGTTTTGCGTGTTCACGGCCAGTGGGGCTCCTGTGACAGTGGTCGGCAGCGTTTGGGATCTGTGTGTGCTGATAGTATCTCAGGTAGGGCTATCGAATTAGCCCTATCGAGAGACGAACTAATTCGTTGGTAGTGACTGAGTGCAATATATTTTTCATATATACAGAGAGACTGTGTAACCAGTACCCCTCCCCTAAGTTTTCTTTTATTTGGCATGGAAATGTCCGGGAATTACAAGGTCATGGTCCTATCCGACCTGCAGAGTCTGTGCGAGGCGAGAGGCATGGACATCCGCGGCAAGAAACAGCAGGACCTGATAACGGACTTGTACTGATGGGATAGCCAGAATCTGCGGACGCTGGAGGTGTCCACTGTGGAGGACACCGGCTCATCTAACGCAAGTCGAGGGGAACCAGAGACTGAAGATCCTGTGCGTACCGAGGTTGAGCAACCCGCGGGCAATGCGGCAACAGATACGCAGGAGGCTGTCAGTGTGATCCCCGACCCCAGAACCCCTGAAAGTACTCGCCTGGAACCGGCCAGTACTGGACTGTCCAGTTATGTTGATCCAGTAATGCAGCAGGCATTGCAAAAGCTGATGGAAACTGATGTGGACAAGTACCTGCAGTACATGGCGGAGCAAAAGCGAGAGGAACGCCAATCTGCAGAGGCGCGGGAGAGACGACAGCATGAGCTGAACATGGCGAAAGTGCAGCAAGCCAGCCGGAGTTCAACGCCCAGCCTCCCTGCTGAAGGGACTGCCGCTCCAGTAAGTGCAAAATTTAAATTTGCTATTATCGAAAAAGACACTGACATTGACTTGTTTTTGAGGTCTTTTGAAAAGGCCTGCCGTCAGTATCGTCTGTCCCAAGACCAGTGGGCCAGACATCTGACACCCTTGCTGCGCTACAAAGCGCTTGATGCTTTCTCAGAGTTGCCTGTGGAAAAGGACAATGATTATACCGCTATAAAGGAGGCTATAATCACTAAGTACCAGCTGACGCCAGAAGCCTACCGGAAAAGGTTCAGGTCCTGGCAGAAAAAATCTACTGATTCTTATCAAGATGTGGTCAGCAGTCTGCTCACCACACTCCGCCAGTGGACGCTAGGCCTCACTAAAGGGTCTTACGGTGTCCTGGAGGACTTAATCGTCCTGATGCAGTTTCTGAACATTTGCCCGGCTGACGTACGCCAGTTTGTGCTGGAGCGCCGACCGGCGTCAGCGACGGTCGCTGCAGACCTCGCTGAGACCTTTGCAACGACCAGGGTGCCGGAGACCCGCAGGACTGCCCCATCTAGCTGGAGAGGAGGTCAGTCCCACAATTTTGCAGACTCTCCTACCTCTGTGAGCCGTGCGCCCCAGAGGCCATCCAGCGCAGCTGCTGCGTCCAGGCCTGCAGTAACAGAGGGCATCACCTGTCACTTTTGCCGCAAGCCCGGACACATGAAGTTTAACTGCCCGGAGCGGAGGCAGACAGCGCCAGCTCCTGCACCACCCACACCTCGCCCACGGCAACTGCCGCCAGCCAGCGCACCCCAGCCGGGAGCACCCAACAACGTCATGTTCGCAGGTGGGAGAGGGATCCACTCCGCTACGAGCAACCACCAGCTGGTTACAGTGAACGACCAGCTTGTTACCGGTTTCCGCGACACTGGAGCGGATGTCACCCTGGTGCGTGCGCACCTGGTCCCGACGGAAAATATCCTCCCTGACAAATACCTTACCCTCACTGGAGTGGGGGGCACTCTTTCTCGCATTCCCCAGGCTCGGGTGTCCATCGATTGGGGGGTGGGGGTTCAAGAGAAGGTTGTTGGGGTCCTGGACCAACTGCCGGTCCCAGTTTTGTTGGGGACCGACCTGGGCAAGCTTGTGTCCTATTATGAACCTGCCCCAAGCCCCTCAGACTGCCAGGAGGGAGACGGACTCTCCGCCCACACTAAGGTACTTTGCACCAAGGGGCAAGAACAGGGGGGAGGTGGGTTGAATGTGCCCAGTCCAGGGGTACCGAGTCCAATAGTACCTGTGTCACAGGTACCTGTGTTTGATATACCGATTGTTTGTGATGAAAATGTTGTTGTACCTGTCACTGTAATTCATGCATGCAGCCAGGATGTGAGTAATGCCAGTATGTGCCAGTCTGAAGGTGTACCTGTACTGGCAGTAACACGCAGCCGCGCTGCTCAGAACCTGGGCTCAGAGCAGGTGGAAGAGGTTCCGGCCTCCTCCCCCTCCTCTGACCACAGGGATGGTAGCCTTCAGCCACTAACTGCATATGCCACGGGCCAGCTGGCTGAGAGCGAGAGTGCTGCATTTGTGCAAGCACTCCAGACTGACCCTAGCCTCGAGGCACTCAGAAGACAGGCTTCTGAGCCCCTCACGAATGAAGATACCTTCAAGGTATATTGGGAAGGTGGTAAGCTGTACAGCGAGCCTGTACAGCCCACCGAAGGTGAAACAAGTGTGGGTACCAAGTTGCTTGTGGTACCCAGTGCCTTCCGGGGGCATGTGCTGAAGTCCGCACATGACATTCCCCTGGCAGGGCACTTGGGAATCCACAAGACACTTGACCGTATCCAGGGTCATTTCTACTGGCCCAGGATGCGGATCGATGTGACCAACTATTGCCGCTCATGTACTGTTTGCCAAAAGGTAAAACGGGCTGGGAACCCCCGCAAGGCTCCCTTGTGTCCACTGCCAATCATAGGTGAGCCCTTTCACAGAGTGGCAGTCGACATAATTGGACCATTGCCCACTCCCAGCAGCAGTGGCAAAAGGTACATCCTGACGGTGGTGGATTACGCCACCCGCTATCCTGAGGCCATGGCGCTTTCCTCCCTGAGGGCGGACAAGGTAGCAGACGCGCTACTTAACATTTTCTCCCGAGTCGGGTTCCCTGCGGAGATGCTCTCCGATCAGGGATCCCAGTTTATGTCCGAACTCATGGAGGCCCTGTGCAAAAAGATACACATGACGCACATTGTCTCCAGTCCCTACCACCCGCAGACCAATGGACTGTGTGAACGGTTCAACGGGACGCTGAAGCAAATGCTGACCACGTTTGTTGAGTCGCAAGGTGGGGACTGGGAACGATACCTGCCTCATCTGTTGTTTGCGTACAGGGAGGTGCCGCAGGAGTCAACCGGGTTTTCCCCGTTTGAACTCCTGTATGGGAGGAATGTCCGAGGACCCTTACAATTGATGCGGGAGACATGGGAGGGCAAGGGCGACCCCACTGATGTCTCCGTGGTCGATTACGTCCTCAAGTTCAGGGACAAAATGGAGTCCCTGTCCGCAGTAGTGACCAACAACCTGGCCCAGGCTCAGGCCAAACAAAAAGCATGGTACGACCGCACTGCTGGAGAGCGGTCATTTGATGTGGGTGACAAGGTATATGCCCTTCTTCCCGTGAGGCAGAACAAGCTGCAAGCAGCCTGGGAGGGGCCTTTTACTGTAGTGCAGCGGTTAAACCCTCTGACGTATCTAGTGAGCATGGGGGGCAGGAAGCAGAAGAGCTTTCATGTAAACATGCTGAAGGCCCACCATGACAGGACCCAGTATGCGCTGCCAGTGTGCAGCCGGTTAGAGCAGGGAGAGGCAGACCCCCTGTTAGACCTGCTGGCTGACGTACGAGATGTGGACGGCGACCTAAACGTCAATCCACAGCTCGCCTCAGCCCAGCAAGAGCAGTTACAGAAGGTGCTGGGCCAGTACCAGCAAACCTTCTCCGGTGTCCCGGGGCGGACCAGTCGGGCAGTGCATAGGGTAGATACGGGCACCCATCCCCCCATCAGGCAATCCGCTTACCGCGTCTCCCCAGAGGTGCAAGCGGACATGCAGAAAGAGGTGAGGGAGATGCTGGAGCTAGGGGTTGTTCAAAAGTCCTGTAGTGCCTGGGCAGCCCCTGTTGTCCTGGTCCCCAAGAAGGACCAGACAACTCGGTTCTGCGTAGACTACAGGAAACTGAACGCCATCACCACTACAGACGCCTACCCCATGCCTCGCATTGATGAGCTGCTAGATACACTGGCATCAGCCAGGTACCTATCAATCATGGATCTGAGCCGGGGGTATTGGCAGATACCACTTGCACCTGACGCGAGGCAAAAGTCGGCCTTCATCACCCCTTTCGGCCTCTTCGAGTTCACGATGATGCCCTTTGGGATGAAGAACGCCCCTGCCACGTTTCAGCGGGCCGTGAACGACCTGCTAGAGGGAATGCAAGGGTTCGCTGTAGCGTATCTGGATGACATTGCGGTGTTCAGCCCCACCTGGGAAGAACACCTCAAACACCTGTCCCAGGTACTAGAGAGGCTGGCCATGGCCAATCTGACGGTTAAACCGAGTAAGTGTCAGATTGGCATGACCGAGGTGCAGTACTTAGGTCACCGGGTGGGGGGTAACACCCTGAAACCTGACACGGGAAAGGTGGACGCCATCCTGGCATGGCCTCGACCTATCACGAAAAAGCAGGTCCAGGCGTTCCTGGGGACCGCCGGCTACTATAGGAAATTTGTTCCCGCCTATAGTACACTGGCGAAGCCCCTGACCGATGCCACTAGCAAGAAGCACCCCAAGGTTGTTAGCTGGACCCCCGCTTGCGAGAATGCCTTCCAGGCCTTGAAGCAGGCCCTCGCAAGCGCCCCTGTGCTTCAGGCCCCAGACTTCAGTCGTCGGTTTGTGGTGCAAACCGATGCCTCTGACTACGGTCTCGGCGCAGTCCTCAGCCAGGTGGATGGAAAGGGGGATGAACACCCTATCCTCTACCTGAGCCGGAAGCTCCTGCCCCGAGAGGTAGCCTACTCCACAACTGAAAAGGAGTGCCTGGCGATCGTGTGGGCCCTACAGAAACTGCAGTCGTATCTGTACGGCCGCTCCTTCACGATCGTCACTGATCACAATCCCCTGAGTTGGCTAAACCGTACTGCTGGAACCAACGGCAAGCTCCTACGGTGGAGCCTGTCATTGCAGCAGTACGACTTTACGATCCAACACAAAGCAGGCAGCCGACACCAGAACGCTGATGGGCTGTCGCGGTGTCAGGGGGAACCCGACCCAACAGCGCCAATAGCTGCTACGGAAGGCGTCCTGTTGACACCTCCCTGAGCAGAGCTCGGGAAGGGGGAGGTGTGACGCCGGGCGACGCCCAGTCGTCCGAGGATTCGCGGCCGATTGTCCGATCGCAACCGTGATCGGAAAACTGACATTCTTTATTTTTAAATAGAAGTTTTTCCTTCCTGCCTTCCCCCCCTTTTGCCATGAGGGCTGAATGGGCCTGCGTTAGCATATTGCTAAAGCAACCTGGTTTAGCAAGAAATCCTTTTAAGGCTCCCGGAAAAGCTCTGGTGACACTAATGTGCTAATTGGGCAGAGCTGAAATACCAACAGAGTCTATTCAACAGGGGAAGCTAGCACAGCATGAGGTCTATTGACACCTACATTCCTCCCAGTCTTGACGGCACCGACTAGACTGAGTATGGAATGCATGGTGTTGATAACTTTGTCACATTTTGCAAATACCATCCATGGGAGGAATATGAAAATTACATAATTTTGTTTCCCTAATTCTGTAGAAGATGGTGATACTAGACATAGCCAGGTAACCCGAGCAGGGGCTGAGATATGAATAATGGGGTCCCCGTGCGCCCCAAATATTGCAAGTTTGATGTCCTATGAACGTGTATTTTCAGCCCAATCTGAATATGAAATCGGTTTGCATGTGCGACAAACCCCCGGCGGGATATGAAATTGGACATATTTTGTGGATGGTTGGAAGTTCCTCCCCAGAGAACTCACTGCCTGACACGCCCCTGGGCTGAGCTTGAGACTCCGCCCAGAAATGTCAGTGCTCAAAACTGATTGCATGAGGACTCCCAGAGATTTCCCCCACTTTCCATCATACCGAAAAGACTGCCACTGCTTGGGGAAATAGCAGTGGCCATCTTGTAGGCGGAGCAACGGCCGTGTGGTTCGGCCATATTGCGAACGGACTGCAACAAAGGAACTTTGTCTTTTCCCGAACGGACTTTCCACAGAATCATAAGTATTCGTTCTTTTTATCCCTTTTTCTTTTATGTACTGTGTTATCACTGTCTCTCATCGTTTAATTGTTCACGATTGTCTGTATATATTAATTATTTATATTGTAACAAATAAAGGCTTCTTAAAAGGTCTTTACCTCTCAGTAAACCTGCTATTCAGTATACACAGACGAGACCTAAACTTCCGAAGGGACGCTACTGTTTTGATAGATAGATAGGAATTGCACAGTTTTAACCGTTTTTTTGTTTCACAGGTCTATAGCCAGTTAGCAGTTTTCTCTGGGCTGATAGAAAACAGAGATGGTGGCAGATCTACCCCTGGGTTGGAGTAAAAGTGTATTTTCGTAACCTCACAGGCTCCCTACTGCGTCGTGACGCTCAAACTCCGCCAATTCTACGCAGATTGCGTCCATAGCTCTCAATCTGTGTGCTAGAATCGGATCGGAAGGTTTTGCGTGTTCACGGCCAGTGGGGCTCCTGTGACACATAGTACCAATGTAAAACCTAATAAGATGGATGACGGAGGGCCCCTAGTAAGCCCCTCTGGTCCAACCTCTGTATCCCTTATTGCTACACCACTGAATGTTTATGCATCACACAAATGACCAAATAAGCAGCATAATTTAACCATTCTGCCGCCCAGACGTGAAGCTCACGTCCGGACGGCTACTCTGCTGCGGTGCCGCGCTTCGGCACTCTCCCGCGCGCAATCGTGCCCCCTTGCTGTCCACCGGTAGCCCTGGGATCAGTGAACGGGAACATGGTTCCCGATCTCCGATCCGTGTCCTCAGCAGAAAACCCGAAGCGCTCTTACTAGAGGCTTCAGTCTTTCTGCACAAAAAATTTTCCGCATCCTCCTTGTGCTTCCGGTTAGCGAGAAGCACAAGGAGCAAAAACTCAAGGTGGCCATCTTGTGGCCAAATAGTAAAACTACATCTACATATTTTTTACATTACAATTTACACATCTAATAACATTAAAAATTAACTGTTTATTTCCCACACCAAAATATTACCCAAATACATTTTTTAATAGAGAAAAAAATTACAATAAAAAACAAAACAAAAAACCAAAAAAAAACATGAACTTTTGAAATATGCATTTGAAGGGGTGTACTATGAACATTTTTTAAATTATAAGCTTGTAAATTGTGGTGGACGCAAAACGGAAAAAATGCACCTTTATTTCCAAATAAAATATTGGCGCCATACATTGTGATAGGGACAAAATTTAAATGGTGTCATAACCGAGAAAAACGGGCAAATAAAATACATAGGTTTATGCTAGCATGGATTTTAAAGCTATAATGGCCCAAAACTGAGAAATAATGATTTTTTTCCAGTTTTTTCTTATTAATCCTGTTAAAATGCATTTATAAAAAAATAATTCTTAGCAAAATGTACCACCCAAAGAAAGCCTAATTAGTGGCAGAAAAAACAAGATATAGATCAATAAAATGTGTTAAGTAGTGATAAAGTTATTAGCGAATGAATGGGAGGTGAAAATTGCTGTGATGCATAAGGTGAAAAATCCCCGCGGGCTGAAATGGTTAAGCTGCAAATAATCTTTAAAGTGAATGGGAACCGCATTTAAAAAAAAATGAAGCAAATACTTACCTAAGGAGAGGGAAGGCTCTTGGTCGTAAAGAACAGTGTTGCCAACCTCGGAAACACATTTTTACTGACAAAGCACAAAAAATTTACTGACAGAACACTTTTTTTACTGACATCTATTATTGAAATTAAATGAAAGATATCACACATGCGCCCTACATGCAATACACCGGCAACCACGTGGGGCGTGAATGAGGAAGAAGAGTGCAGTGGTGGACACCGGACAGGTGAAGTATTAATGCATGGCATCTGGGGGAGGGGTCTTTGATACATTTATATTTGGGGGATGCGACTGCGGGTTTCCTTCACATTTGTTCTCGATTATCAGAGCCCTTACCGCTGCACACCTTATCGAGCATGCCAACCTGAGATTTTCCAGCATGTCCAATTGTTATTACATGCGATCGATACATGCAACAGATTTCGGCCTGAAATTGGTTTGATTGTCAACTAGGCATGCTCTTGATGGCACCGATTTTTATGATATCAATAATAATTGTCTTATCTGATGGTTGATCAGCCGTCAAACATACAGATGTATGGCCACCGTTAGCTAGAGCAGTGTACATTCCAGAGTGATACGTGAACTGATAAGCAGTAAGTGCTGTGATCTTCTAAGAAAGAGAGAGGGGCTTTTTTACTGACACCACACTTTTACACATGGACTTTACTGACAGCCCAGATTTGTTGACTTTTTTACTGACTGTCAGTAAATTTACTGACGGTTGGCAACGCTGGTATAGAACCTTCCGTCTCCTCTCTCGGGTCCCTCTATCCTGTGCTGGCTCCCCCCCGTTTCAATCCCTCACTGAAAGGGTATTGGAAGTCTTCGGGAGCCGTGTCCTCCCGAAGACGTACGGCTCCATACTGCACAGGCGTGAGTGTGCAAGAGAGCGTGCTTGCGCAGGCGCAGTACAGGGCCGCCCTTCTTCAGGAGCACTCGGGCTCCCTGAAGACTTCTGAAGCCTCCTTCGGCCGGGTAAAGCAGTATTTGACTAAATTAGTCAAATACTGCTACCAGGCGAGCCAGCACTGGAACGAGGGGACCAGAAAAAGGAGCGGGAAGGCTATAGGACCCTCTCCTTGGGTAAGTATCTGTCTCATTTTTTTTAAATGCGGTTCCCATTCACTTTAAGAACAAAGTGGAAATGCTGAGATTCATACTACTTTAAGTTAACGGGTGTTAAGTTTGGAGCGGGAAAACTTGTTGGCATGTGTACACTGCTACTTTCGCACATCAACGGTTATTTGTGTAAAATAATGTATGTAAATCCTTGCGTTACACAGCACGATGCTGGGCGAATCATCCTCAATGTTAGTGACGTAAGTATAAACTCTGTGATTTGCTGCAGAAGATATCAGCATTAATATTATTATTAATAATAATAATTATAATGTTCTTGTACTAAATATAGGTGTTAAACTTGTCCTACAGTTACTAACTGAAGCCGTTATTTTACTGTTTGTATAATTCGAGGCTTAGACAATGAGCTACTATTTAGTTTTTTGGCAAAGAATTAATAATTGTATTATTAACATTCACACCCAGCTGTAAAGGTGCGTGGAAACTTGTTATTGATTTATAAAGCGCCATCATATTCTGTGGTGCTGTACAAAGTAAGAAACAAACATGGGGTACATAATAGTACAGACAATGGTGTACATCATGATATAGAATACAGAATTGGTAATTATAGTGACAAAAGTAACATGATGAATACATGATGACACAAAAGGGTGAGAGTCCTGCCCTTATGAGCTTACAATCAAAAAGAATAGAGGGGAACAAGAGGTGGGGTGGTATACAATATTCATACCTAGAGGGAGTGTGTTTTAGGATATCTAAAGAGTGAAACTTGGCCTTAGGTCACGGGGCATTGGTCTAAGGTAGGGCGTATGCTTGTCACAAAAAGTGAGTTTTGAGGGAGCGTTTAAAGGGAATCAGAGCTGAAAAAAGCAGTTATACATACCTGGGGCTTCCTCCAGCCCCATACGGGCTGATCGATCCCACGCCGCCGTCCTCCTCAGCCCGCAGCTACGAGAACCGGCTCCGTGCTGATCCGTCAGTCGGAGCCAGTCTAAGTGTAGCAGAGGTGCGCACTTTGTGTATCTCTGCAGCAGTGTATGGAGAGATGCGTAGAGGGCGCACTTCTCCTGCGTAGCCCGGCTCTGATGACGTCAGCGATGAGAGCCGGTTCTCGTAGTTGCGGGCAGCGGTGGACGGCGGCGTGGGATCGATCAGCGCGTACGGGGCAGGAGGAAGCCCCAGGAATGTATAACTGCTTTTTCATTTTTTTACATATATTTCCACTCTGGTTCCCTTTAACCACTTGCCGACCGCGCACTCATACCGCGCGTCGGCAAAGTGGCAGCTGCAGGACCAGCGACGCAGTATTGCTGCAGGCTGATTAATCAGGAAGCAGCCGCTCGCGCGAGCGGCTGCTTCCTGTCAATTCACGGCGGGGGGCTCCGTGAATAGCCTGCGGGCCGCCGATCGCGGCTCGCAGGCTAAATGTAAACACAAGCGGAAATAATCCGCTTTGTTTACATTTGTACGGCGCTGCTGCGCAGCAGCGCCGTAAGGCAGATCGGCGATCCCCGGCCAATCAGCGGCCGGGGATCGCCGCCATGTGACAGGGGACGTCCCGTCACTGGCTGCACAGGACGGATAGCGTCCTGTGCAGCCCTGATCTCCGGGGGGGAGCAAGGGGGGGAGCAAGTATGAGAGGGAGGGGGGAATTTCGCCGTGGAGGGGGCTTTGAGCTGCCCCCCCCGCCAGCCACATGCAGGCATGAGAGATCGGACCCCCCAGCACATCATCCCCCTAGTGGGGAAAAAAGGGGGGTGATCTGATCTCTCTGCCTGCTACATGATCTGTGCTGGGGGCTGCAGAGCCCACCCAGCACAGATCACTCAGCACAGCGCTGGTCCTTAAGGGGGGGTAAAGGGTGGGTCCTCAAGTGGTTAAAGATATCAAAGGTTGGTGAGTGACAGATGTTTTGTGGCAAGGAAATCGAGTGGAGGGGTGAAGCACGTGCAAAATCTTGTATACATGAGTGTCGGGTGGTAATTCTAGAGGAGGACAAAAGAGTGATCTGAGATTGTGATTGGGTTGGTATCTGGAAACTAGTGAGGAGATTAACTTATAATGGACAGTAGCGATATCTGGTATTGGCTAGACAAATTCAAAGTGACAAGAAAAGAAATTACTGATAAACCTAGCAGTGGATAAACAACAACTTCTGCGGCTGATAGGAATCAAGAAAGTGTTGGTAGTTTGCAATGACCGACGTACAACCCTCCGTGAGATCACAGAGCCTAGTACACACTATACAATTTTCTGTTAGAGTTTTCTGTTAAAGTGCGTACACACGTCTGATTTTTCCAAATGACCGGTTGTTCGGACCGGTCATTTGGATGTCTAATCGGGCGTGTACAAACTGTTTTTCAGCTGATAACGCTGGTTTTGACGGATCTGCTTGGCGGATCGGTCAAATCCAGTCTTATCAGCTGAACGATCGTTTGTACAAATACCCGATTTGACAGCCAAACGACCGGTCGTTTGGAAAAATCAGAAGTGTGTATGTACCTCTATGCTGGGAATACACCATACAATTTTCTGTTGGGGGGGGGGGGGGGGGGGGCGGCAGCTGCAGCTTTACAGATGGTGCATCGATTTCATGCTGAAATCGATTCACAATCTGTTTGCAGTAAAGGCAGCCATACGATTCCTCTCTGATCAGATTCGATCAGAGAGGGATCTATCTGTTGGTCGATCTGATGGCAAATAGACCAGTGTATATTATCTATCTGGCAGGTAAATCTAATGCTGGGAATACACGGCACGATAGTTCTTATCAATCGAGCCGCTGATGGCTCGATTGATAATATCCGACGTGTCCGATCAAGAAAAATTGTATGGTGTATTCCCAGCATTAAGGTGGCCATACACTGGTCGATTTACCATCAGATCAACCAACAGATAGATCCCTCTCTGATCGAATCTGATCAGAAAGGGATCGTATGGCTGCCTTTACTCGTATGGCTGCCTTTCAGCATGAAACCGATTCACCATCTGTGAAGATGCCGCTGCCGCCGCCCTCCCTGAATACATTACCTGCTCCACCAGCGCGTGTCCCCGCTGTCACCGCTGCTCCTTCTCCGCTGGGTTCCAGCAAGCTTCACTTCTTCCTGTCCGGGGAAGTTTAAACAGTAGAGGGCGCTCTACTGTTTAAACTTCCTGTCGGGACAGGAAGAAGTGAAGCCTGCCGGAACCCAGAGTAGAAGGAGCAGAGGTGACAGCCGGGACACGCGCCGGTGGACCCGCCGGCGATCGAGCAAAATCTTCTGCACGGACGGATCGGATGGAAATCGATTGTTCAGTCAGCGTTTGCGCAACGATTTCACAGCAGATTCGATCACAGTGATCGAATCTGCTGTATATCGGCGGGAAAATTGTTAGGTGTATGGGCCCCTTAATATACAATTATATCGCCCAGGAGGTGGCGCAGCACTATTTTTAAAAAATTTTTATTTTTTAAATCATGCAGCGAGCCCAGGGCTCGCTACATGATAGGCGCAGCGCAGCGGCATCCCCCCACCCACTCCGATTGCCTTCGGCGATCAGAGTAAGCAGGAAATCCCGTTCAGAACGGGATTTCCTGCTGGGCTTCCCCGGTCGCCATGGCGACGGGGCGGGATGACGTCACCGACGTCATGGACGTCTTGACGTCAGAGGGAGTCCCGATCCACCCCTCAGCGCTGCCTGGCACTGATTGGCCAGGCTGCGCAAGGGGTCGGGGAGGGGGGGGGCTGCACGGCACGGCGAGCGGCGGCGGTTCGGCGGCGAGCGGAAGTTACACACAGCTAGCAAAGTGCTAGCTGCGTGTAACAAAAAAAAAATATGAAAATCGGCCCACCAGGGCCTGAGAAATCCTCCTGCGCAATATACCCCGAGCTCAGCTTTTTTCTGTATTTTCTGTAAAGTACTGGTAGAGACTGGTCATTATCTCTGGTGCATTGTCTTCTGGCTATCTCCTGCTGAGTAGAACAATGCTTAATTGCTTGGAAGATAGATGGGTAGATAGATAATTTCCAATTATCTATCTGGCAGGTAAATCTAACAGAAAATTGTATGGTGTGTACCTAGCATAAAAGTGAACCCAAGGTGGATATCTATCTATCTATCTATCTATCTATCTATCTATCTATCTATCTATCTATCTATCTATATATATATATATATTCGTGTGTGTGTGTGTGTGTGTGTGCCGCGATCACGCGAAAACGGCTTGACCGATTTGAACGAAACTTGGTACACAGATCCCTTACTACCTGGGATGATATGTTCTGGGGGTCTCGCGTCTCCCCTGCACACCTGGGCGGAGCTACAAACAGCAAATCAGATTTCACCCATTCATGTCAATGGGAAAAATGTAAAAGGCTGCCATTCTCACAGTAATCAAGCCAGAGTCCCCACACTTGGCACAGATGGTCACTTGGTGACCGAGGTTACAAATCCAGGAAAAGTGGGCGGAGCATAAAACAGCCAATCAGATTTCAGCCATTCCAGCCATAAATGGGAAAATGTAAACTGTAGCCATTCTTAGACTGTTAATCGCAGCTTTCTCAAACTTGGCACATTTGGTCACTGGGTGAATGAGATTAAGATTCAAGAAAGTGGGTGGAGCCTACAAAAGCCAATCAAAATTCACCTATTTATTTTTAAGGGGAATATTTAAACTGCTGCCATTCTTACACTGTTAATGGCAGAGGCTTCAAACTTGCCACAGTCGGTCATTGGGTGACTGGGGTCCAAATTCACTAAAGGGGCGGGGCCACAAACAGCCAATCAGATTTCCTTGGTGGATAAACTGCTTCCATTCACACATTTTTGATGCCAGGAACCTGAAAGCTCACAAACTTGGTCATTGAGTTACTGTGTGATCAGTTTACAAAAAGTGGGCGGAGCCAAAAACAAATTTTACTTGGAAAATATAAACTGCAGCCATTCTTACACCGTTAATGGCAGGGTTCTCAAACTTTGCACAGTTGGTCACTGGGTGGATGAGATTAAGATTTTGGAAGGTGGGTGAAGCATACAACAGTCAATAAAAATTCACCTTTTGATTTTCAAAGGGAACACTTAAGCTGCTACCATACTTATACTGTTAATAGCAGATGCCTCAACCCTGGTACAGTTGGTCACTGGGTGACTAGGGTTCAAATTCAGAAAGGGGGCGGAGCCACAAACAGCCAATCAGATTTGTTTATTTTTCAATGGGAATATACAAAATAGTGATACCAAGGACCCCAAAGCTGATAAACTTGACAACTGAGTGACTATATGTCAAGGTTAGAAAGAGTGGGCGGTGCCAACAACTTAATTTTTTACATGGTAGAGTTCCCAAACTTGACACAATTGGCCATTGGGTGAGTGGGATTGATATTCAGAAATGTGAGTGGAGCCTACAACAGCCAATCAAAATTCACCTATTGATTTTCAAGGGGAATATTCCCATTGCTACCATTCTTACACTGTTAATGGCAGAGGACTCAAACCTGATACAGTCAGTCATTGGGTGACTGGGGTCCAAATTCACTAAAGGGGGTGCAGCCACAAACAGCCTATTAGATTTGTTAGATTGATTTCAGCCATTCTGTTATTGGCAGGGTTCTCAAACTGGGGGGTGGGTGACACAATTGGCCACTGGGTGACTGGGTCTAATATTCAACAACCAATCAAAATTCACCTTTTGCTTTTCAAGGGGAATATTTACATTGCTGCCATTCATGCACTCTTAATGGCAGAGGCCTCAAATCTGGTACAGTCAGTCACTGGGAGACTGGGGTTTAAATTCTGAAAAGGGATCCAGCCAAAAACAGCAAATCAGATTTGTTTAATTTCAATGGTAAAATGCAACTTATTTATGCCAAGGACCCCACAGCTCATAAAATTGGTCATTGAATGACTATGTCAAGATTAGAAATAGTGGCCGGAGCCAAAAACAACAAACTTTTTTAATGGGAAAATATAAACTGCAGCTTTTATTACACTGTTAATGGCAGGGTTCTCAAACTTGACACAGTTGGTCACTGGGTGACTAGGATTAATATTTGGAAAAGTAGGTGGAGCCTACAAAAGCCAATCAAAATTCACCTATTGATTTTCAAGGGGAATATTGAAACTGCAGCCATTCTTACACTGTTAATGGCAGAGGCCTCACACCTGCTACAGTCTGTCGTTAAGTGACTGGGGTTAACATTCTTTGCTGGATAAACTGCTTCCATTAGCACAATTTTGATGCCAGGAACCCAAAAGCTCACAAACTTGGTCATTGAGTGACTGTGTGTCCAGGTTACAAAACGTGGGTGGAGTCAAAAACAGATTTTTCTGGTAAATTGTAAACTGCAGCCCTTCTTCACTGTTAATGGCAGGGTTTTAAACTTTGCACAGCTGGTTACTGGGTGACTGGGATTAATATTCAGTAAAGTTAGTGGAGCCTAAAAAAGCCAATCAAAAATCACATATTGCTTTTCAAGGGGAATATTAAAATTTCTGCCATTCTTGCACATTTAATGGCTCAGGCCTCAAACCTGGTACAGTTGGTCATTGGGTCACTGGGGTTCATATTCAGAAAAGGAGACAGAGCCACAAACAGTGAATCAGATTTGTTTTATTTCATGGGAAAATACAAATTACTGATGCCAAGAACCCCAAAGCTCACAAAATCGGTCATTGAGTGACTGTATGTCCAGGTTACAACAAGTGGGCGGAGCCAAAAACAAATTTCACTGGGAAAATGTAAACTGCAGCCCTTCTTACACTGTTTATGACAGGGTTCCCAAACTTTGCCCATATAGTCACTGGGTGACTGAGATTAATATTCAGGGAAGTGGGTGGAGCCTATAACAGCCAATCGAAATTCACTTGTTGATTTTCAAGGGGAATATTTAAATTGCTGCCATTTTTACACTGTTAATAGCAGATGCCTCAAACCTGCTACAGTTGGTCATTGGGTGACTGGGGTTCAAATCCTGGAGAGGGGTGGAGTCACAAACAGCCTATCTGATTTGTTTCTATTCTGATTTCTGATTTATATGGGAATATACAAATTATTGATGCCAAGGACCCCAAAGCTCACAAACTTGGTCATTGAGTGTTTGTGTGTTAGGGTTAGAAAAAGTGGACGGAGCCAACACCAGTCAAATACATACACGGGCAACGCCGCATCATCAGTGGGTGGAGACAAATACAAATTTCACTAGGACAATGTAAACTGCAGCCATTCTTACACTGTTAATGGCAGGGTTCTTAAACTTTGCACAGTTGGTCACTCAGTGAATGGGATGAATATTCAAAAAAGTGGGTGTAACCTACAAAAGTGAATCAAACTTCACTTATTGCTTTTCAAGGGAATATTTAATTTGATGCCATTCTTGCACTGTTAGGCCATGTTCACACTTGCGTTTTGGCATGCAAACGGACCGGATGCGGATCGTATCAGGACCTGATCCGGATTGGAACCATACGGTTCCGATCCGGATCCGGTCCGTTTGCATCAGGACTGCTTCAGGCTGCCATCCGGATCCGTGGGGAGGAAAAAAAAACAACAAAATACCTTAAAATTTGTTGGGGTCTGCAGAAGGTGCACCTGGTGCACCTGTAGAATCAGGTCCTCCGCTGTAGGCCTCACCTCCACCTCCCGACATACTGCCAAAACAGCTCCAGCACGTGTGTCACTGCTGCTCCACTCCAGATATGATGGGCCCATGTGTCCCCATCCGAAATGGCCGCTATAAATACGCATAGGAAGTGGGGTAGAACGTCTGGTGTTGTCTCCAGTGTGTTCTGTGCTTCCGTTTCCCATTGGTGTTCTATATCCGGATGGTGCAGTCAGGCTCCGGTCTGGGTGCGTGGGCCGGATGAGCCGGACCAAAAAATAGCGCATGTTGGAAAAGTGTCCGGAGTCCGGATCCGGTCCGGCTCCGCACTGTACGGAACGGACGCGTGTGAACGTCCGCATAGCCTTTGCATTGCTATGCGGAACGTACGTTCCGTTTGTACAATATACGGTCCGGATCCGATCAGGCAGATCCGGACAGGGAACGCTAATGTGAACCGGGCCTTAATGGCACTGGCTCAAACCTGGTACAGTTGGTCATTGGGTGACTGTGGTTGAAATTCAGAAAAGAGGGTGGAGCCACAAACAGCCAATCAGATTTTTTCATTCCAATGCAAATTATTGATGCCAAAGACCGCAAAGAGCACAAACTTGGTCATTGAGTAATTGTGTGTTAGGGTTAGAAAAAGTGTGCGGAGCCAACACCAACAACATACACAGGGGTGTCTGCGGGCTTCAGGCAGTAAGTGTATCGTGGGGAGTTCCTATGGTAGGAAGCACCACTGCCATGCTATTCTGCAACCGAGGACCAGGCCCTCTCATTGCCCTCCAACCCCAGCAACCCCCACAGTCTAGAAATTCAACACAACTTCAACTCTGCCAGTGCCACTGAGAACCTTCACAGGACTAGCAATGCTGCTTAGCTAGCAGAGTGGTGTGACTACAAATTATGCTCCTCCCCCTGTGTTCACCCCCTCCTTAATTCGGTTAGGGGTTATTAATCAATTGTGGCCACCATGACTCCCCCACCTATGGCCTGTAAGGAAGGGAAGGAAGATAAGAAATTGGGGTCCCCACTGCCTTAAGGTGGCCATACACTGGTCGATTTGTCATCAGATTCGACCAACAGATAGATCCCTCTCTGATCAGAAAGGGATCGTATGACTGCCTTTACTGCAAACAGATTGTGAATCGATTTCAGCATGAAATCAATTCACCATCTGTGAAGCTGCCACCGCCCCCCCGCATACATTACCTGATCCGGCCGGCGCGAGTCCCCCGGTCTCCGCTGTCTTCTTCTCTGCTCAGGGCTCCAGCTTCACTTCACTTCCTGTCCGGGAAGTTTAAACAGTAGAGGGCGCTCTACTGTTTAAACTTCCTGTCGGCACAGGAAGAAGTGAAGCCTGCTGGAACCCAGGGGAGAAGGAGCAGCGGTGACAGCGGGGACACGCGCTGGCGGATCAGGTAATGTATTGGCGCTAGCGTCGGTCGTCGGACATTCGAAGGAAGGGAAGGAGGATAAGAAATTGGGGTCCCCACTGCCTTAAGGTGGCCATACACTGGTCGATTTGTCATCAGATTCGACCAACAGATAGATCCCTCTCTGATCGAATCTGATCAGAGAGGGACCGTATGGCCACCTTTACTGCAAACAGACTGTGAATCGATTTCAGCCTGAAACCAATCACAATCTGTGGAGCTGCCGACCCCCCGCCACCCCCCCCCCCCCTGCATACATTACCTGTTCCGGCCGGCGCGTGTCCCCTGGTCCCAGCTGTCTTCTCCGCTCCGGGCTCCAGACCGTTCCTGCAGCTGCTGAACTTCCTGTCCAGGGGAAGTTTAAACAGTAGAGGGCACTCTACTGTTTAAACTTCCTGCTGGGACAGGAAGTTCTGTGTAGCTGCAGCCGGTCCGGAACCCAGCGCGGAAAGAAGACATCGGTGACAGCGGGGACTCGCGCCGGCCGGAACAAGTAATGTATACCCGCTGTATTGCGTCGGTCGTTGGGCATTCGAACGCCGCTATCGACGCACTCCCGACCCGCCGGCGATCGAGAAAAATCTTCCACACGGATGGATCAACGGGAGTCGACGGGAAGTTGGGAACGATCGATTTCGGACGGAAATCGATCGTTCTGTCAGCGGTGTGTGCGGCGATTTCACAGCCGATTTGATCACTGTGATCGAAACGGCCGTATATCGGCGGGAAAATCGTTAGGTGTATGGGCCCCTTTAGGCCTTCTTGTGACTGCAGGGTATAATCTGATCCTCTGCCTCTAATACTTTTAAGCCATAGGCCCTGAACAAGCATGCAGATCAGATGCTCTGACTGAAGTCTGACTATTAGATTAGCTCCATGCTGGTTTCAGGTGTGTGAGACACTACTGCAGCCAAAAAGATCAGCAGGACAGTCAGGCAACTGGTATTGTTTAACAGGAAATAAATATGGCAGCCTCCACATTCCTCTCACTTGGTGTCTTTAAACAAGGCAGGAAGATTACCTGCATGACAAAATGTGACAGCTGTCGTATAATCCTTTCCGTGAAACTTCTGATTAATTAGTAAGCAAATAAAGAAGATTATCTACACAACATGTTGTGGCAGCTGCAGCAGATCTGTATCCCTGACATGCGCAGAGGTTGCCACCCGGGAGATGACTACACTGGGGGCAATTGCTGATTTGTATACAGATGACACAGATCAAAGACAGGTAACTAATGCTAGATTGTAATTCTGCTTGAGGCTGGGTGCACACGTAGCAGAGACGCTAGCGTTGAGGAAAACGCTGCATTTTTGTCGCTAATGGGAGTCTATGGGCTGCAGGAAAAAATGCATATGCGTTTTCTATGTGTTTTATAAAAACGCAGGTTTTGTTGCATGATATTAAAAAACGCATCAAAAACGCACATAATGAAAGTCAATGGGAACGCAATGGTATGCGTTTTTTCATGCGTTTATATATATATATACAAATTTCTGATGTATTTCCGCTTCCTGTTGTCTTCCTAGTGATTAGCATAAAACGCAATAGAAAAACGCATACAAAACGCATATGCGCTTTGTATATGTGACGCACAAACGCACAAAAATGCATGCAAAATGATTGAAAAACGCATCTGCGGGAAAAACGCTAACACAAACGCAGTAAAAACGCTCACAAGGGGGGCGGAGCTAGCCATGCTTCCGTGAGGACGTGTTTTTCCGGAGCTCCTCATCCACCCGCCTAACTTTGGCCCAAGAAACCGAGTAATTCATCTCGAAAGACTCCACAGCATGTCAGGAAGATCAAAGGGCAAAACAAGATCTAAATCAACCCCATTTAGGAACGAAACACAGCAGCAAGTCACAAAATATCTTAAAAGGAACGAAGCGACGCAGACACCAGTCAAAATGGCCGACGGGTCTCCGTCCTCCGGCAAGACAGCAAAGGCGGCAGACACAGAGTCAGCTACCATGAAATCTCTTAACGAGATACGGGATTTCCTCCACACCCTACCTACTAAAGATGACCTCACCGATCTGGCAGAGCGCATCACATCGGCTTCCCGGGCCGAGCTGCAGGTGGTCCAAGATGAAGTTGAGCTGCACGATAACCGAATAGCCCGGCTGGAAAGCGATGTGGAGGACCTGAAGGCGGATCTCAAACAACTAAAAGAGGAAAAAGAAAAGCAGGCCGCCACTAACTCCATGCTGCGCGCCGGCCTGGAAGACCTTCAGAACCGCAGTCGTCGCTGCAACATACGGGTGAGGGGTCTCCCGGAGTCATACGGAACGACACAAATAGAACCCGCACTGATAGCGATATTCAATAAGGTCCTCAACCGCCACGCGGACGACTCTATCAAATTTGACCGTGCACATAGAGCACTACGGCCTAAACCTGCAGAGAGAGACCCGCCACGCGACATTATTTGCAAGCTACACCATTATAGCCTGAAAGACGCCATCATGCAGGCAGCAAGACAGATGGACTTTATTGAATACGACGGCCAAAAGATACAGTTATATCAGGACCTAGCCCCGGGAACCCTAGCTCAGAGAAGAGCACTGCAACCGCTGCTGAAGGCGGTGGTCGAAAAAGGTTGGAAATATCGCTGGGGCTTTCCCTTCCACCTGATTATCCTGGAAGAAGACAAGACTCACATTCTGCGGAACCCTGCAGAGCTGCCCGAGCTTTTTGAAACCCTGCAAATGCAGCCAGTAGCCGTGCCGGAATGGAAACCTGACCAAATGACCCCCGGGCTGCCGCAGAGATATAGACGCAAGCGACAGATCCCACAAAATGGCGACAATGCTTCTCCTTAGGCCCTAGTCTTTCTCAGGCCTTCTACGACGATGGATAAGGTACTGTAACCCATTTAAATTTATTATCACTGCGTAGATAGACATGGTCCTCCCCCTCCTATGGAGTTTACATCTAAGCCATATTGGCTTCTCCTGGACCCCTCACATCGAGCAGAAGGCTTACGGGAACACATGTCGTCTAACTTTTACTGTAAGGTGCTACTAACCCCACTGAGCCTCCAAAATGGTCGCACAAGGCCGAAGCACCCCACCCAGAGGAACTAGAAACGGGACAGACCTATATTAATATGGGTGGTGCGACATCTCCCATACAGGATAACTTTAACTCACTCCATCCAGAAGACGGCGCACGTTTGATCGTGCTATTATGGTCATTCTTTAAACTTGCTGGGTTTATGCCACTACATTGATTTTGCATTTGCATCATTTCTGGCCCATACTTGGATGTGGATGGGCTCTAAGACGCCAGCTTTCAATGTCCCGACTAGATATCTTTGACAGGAAACGGCTATGATAATGCGCCATCAATATCTCATGACAACTATTGCATGCCCCGAAGGGGGAAATCTATTACTGTATTTAGATATGTATTGATGGAATCCGGAGGGCTCTGTGTCAGGGGAATAGGCGGAAAAGCTGCTACCTAGGCATGCGGCCTTGGAGACGCCTAATAAGTCTGGCATATCGGCACGGTGGGCACTGTGTTTGCACTCTCATTTTGCAAACATCAGGGGCGCTGCCTCTAGAAAGCATGTTACAGAGAATTGGGCACCCGTAATTGTTAATGTCATCAACTTTTACATACATGGCTGTGGGTGGGGGGGTCCTAGATTTGGCCAACGGGAAATTTGGGAGGGGGAGAATATCCAGGCCTAATAACAAATGGGGCTGCTAATCTAAGTCGTAGGGGAGTCTGAAAGTGTCCTGACAAGGATATAAAACTCGGTAATATAATAACCTTTCAACTATGCAGGTGGGTGGCTGAGAGGTCCCCACTCCTCGCGTTTGTAATGGTTGCTCGGAGCCCACATAGGGAGACTCTGGTAGTCCTATCCCATAGGTGGGCATCAGCTGACATTAGTTTTCCCTTCACGTTGAAGGTTAAGAGTAGTTTTTGGTTTATTTGTTCCCATTCCAGGTTGATTGTTCTTACACATATGACACACACCGCTGGCACAGGTATCATGCCTCACACATGGCTGATGTGAGGTGTATTTCCGTCAATGCCAGAGGTCTCAATACTCCAGAAAAAAGGAGAATTCTCTTGAAAGATATGTGGAAGCAAAAAGTGCAAATTGTCTTTGTACAGGAGACGCATTTCAAAAAGGGACACCACCCTAGTTTTAGAGATAAAGATTACCCAAATGTATACCTGGGAGTCTCCCCTGAGACAAAGACAAAAGGCGTTGCTATATTGGTAAACAGAAACCTACCGTTTTCTGTTCTGGACGTGAAAGCTGACGTTGATGGAAGATTTGTATTGGTAAAATGCACTATAAAGGATATAAAATATACACTGGGCTCAATTTACGCCCCAAATGTAGACCAAGTAACCTTCGTGTCTAGATTTCTGGATGCCCTGGATTCTTTTGCGGAAGGAAGTATCATCCTGGGGGGAGATCTCAACACAACATTGAACCCTAAACTTGATAATTCCCAGGGTAGAGCCTCCATGTCATACGCTAAAATTAACAAAATTAAACGTATGCTCCACGAACGACAATTGATTGATGTATGGAGGGCGACCCACCCTGATACAAAAGATTTTACTTACTATTCCAATGTACATCAGACCTACAGCAGAATTGATTACATTTTAATATCCCACAATTTGCTGACAGAACATGTTTCTGCGGACATCGGAATAATGTCATATTCGGACCACTCCCCTGTAGGCGTAAATCTAACCTGCAGATATAAAAAGGAGTGCCCGTTCACATGGAGACTTAATACGGCCCTTATACATGATGAAATCACGCATACAGAAATCCTGAAAGAATTAAAAGAATACTTTAATATAAACGACACGGAGGACATATTCCCAACGTCTCTCTGGGATGCCCATAAGTGTGTGCTGAGAGGCTTCTTTATCCAGCTGGGATCGAGGCTTAAGAGGGAAAGAAACCAGGCCATCCAGACCTTAATAGAAGAGATTCACGTGTTAGAACTAAAGCATAAACGCAACCCTGTACAGGTAAACCTCACACCACTGCAGGAAAAAAGAAGGAAACTTAACACATTCTTACAGGAATATGCGAAGCAGGCAGCCTATCGGTGCCAAAACACCTACTATATGCTGGGCAATAAACCAGGGAAACTGCTGGCAAGAGCCCTTAAGCAACAGCAGCAGAGAACCTATATTCCCCTAATTATAGATAGTAAAGGATCTAGGCATGTCGGGAGCGGTTCCATTGCCAGTAGCTTTCAAACTTTTTACACCAATTTATATAATTTATCCCGTACGGGGGGCCCGGGCGAACCGCAAGCAAGACAAGCGGCAATCGAAAATTACCTTAAAGCAGCTAAACTTCCCCAAATAGATGCAGAGACAACTAAGGAACTTGAAGCCCCTTTCAATGAATCTGAAATCAAGGGGGTGATCGCGAGCATTAAATCAGGTAAGGCCCCCGGCCCAGACGGTTTCACTATCGACTACTATAAAAAATTTAAAGAGACCCTCACCCCATATTTGTGCAGGATGTTTAATAATATAGCTGATGACACGCCTAACTCCGGTTTTTCAACACAGACTCTTGAATCCCATATTGCGGTGATACCAAAACCCAAAAAAGACCCGGCCAACTGTGGTAGCTACAGGCCAATATCACTGCTAAATATAGATATTAAAATCTTCGCAAAAGCTCTAGCAAATAGACTGGCACAACAGATGAGTCTATTAATACATTGGGTTCAGGTGGGATTCATTCCCCATAGAGAGGCGAGGGACAACACTATAAGAACACAGATCCTGTTACAGCACGCCCGGTCTAATAACATTCCTTGTATGCTTCTTTCTACCGATGCCGAAAAGGCGTTTGACCGGGTGAGCTGGGACTGGATCACGGCGATACTTAAAAATACAAATCTAGGCCCACGTATGCTAAGATCCATAGGGGCCCTCTATACTAACCCCACTGCACGAATTAAAATTAATGGAGACTTATCAAAATCACTACCCATAAGAAATGGCACTCGCCAGGGATGTCCCCTATCCCCATTGATTTTCGCACTGGCACTGGAGCCGTTCTTACAGCATGTGAGAGATCGAAGTGATGTTTCGGGGATTGAGGTTAGTGACAACTGTAATAAAATAGCCGCTTATGCGGACGATTTGTTATTTTTCCTTACAAAACCTGCGACATCCCTCCCAAATCTGCTCGAAGAATTTAAGAAATTTGCGGAACTCTCAGCATTTAAGATAAATCTAGATAAATGCGAAGCCTACAATGTGGGTATACCTGAGCAGGTGAGGCAAGATCTGGAACAGAAGTTTCCTTTTAAATGGAACAAGCAGTTTATACGTTACCTGGGTACTAATATAGCCCATTCTATGAGTGAAACATTCACGTTAAATTTCCCACCCATACTGAAATCCTTTTCAGATGACTTAGTAAAGTGGAACTTTCCACACCTGTCTTGGCTTGGGCGTATTGCTGTAATCAAAATGAACACTATGCCGCGGCTTTTATACCTGTTCCAGACCTTGCCGATACCAGTTCCATCAACATTTTTGGCCCGCATCCAAACACTTTTCAACAGGTACATTTGGAAGGGCAAACCGCCCAGAATCAAGAAGGAAATACTCTATAGCACTAAACAATCTGGGGGTTTAGCTGTACCTAATGTTAGGTTTTACCACTATGCTGCAGTACTCACTAGAGCGGTTGACTGGGCCAGACACAGGGATACTAAACAATGGACCAATTTAGAGTTGAACCTGTCGACCTACCCACTTCTAAATTTATTGTGGACACTAGGGGCAAACACGAATACCCAACTAATCTCTCCGCTAAGCCTCTACACATTGAGCTGCTTAAATAAAATTAGATACCTGCCTGAGGTATCTCCTCATCCTTCACCTCTCCTTCCTCTTTCCCATAACCCTGAGTTGCAACTGGCAGTTAAACAGGGAAGCAGACACCTTAGCCAGCGAGACGAACTGACTCTGGGGAGATTTTGTGACCAAAACGACTGGTTATCACTGGGAGACCTACAAAAAATAAATTTCCTACTTTGAAGTTGACCTGGTGGACTCTGTTTCAAATCAGATCTTACCTCCGAAGCCACAGAATTACTCCTACAATGGTCAGAAAGCCGTCTGTTTTTGAGAATCTATGCACAGAGGGGGAACCTATGCAGAAAACACTCTCAATTATCTATTCCCTATTAATTGAACAAACTACTCCAGATATGTCATTCATCACGAAATGGGAGGGAGACACAGGGGCAAGCTTCAGCTCTGTTCAGAGGGTCAAGATGTGCTACTTTGCCCATAAAACCTCTAGATCAGCAGGCATGCAGGAAATTAACTATAAAATCCTTACAAGATGGTATTTAACACCCTCCAGGCTCCATGAGATATTCCCCTCTGTTAGTCCAGAATGCTGGAGGTGTAGATCTGAAAGAGGTACTTTACCACATATTTTGTGGTCATGTGCCAAACTTGAAGACTTCTGGAAGAAGGTGCATAGCTTAGTGAAATTGGTTATAGATGGTGACATTCCATTCACTATGGAATTCTACATTCTGCACGCTAACTCGTGGTCCTTTAAAAAATACAAAAAATCAGTAATAAGACACATACTGAATGCAGCAAAACGGGTAGTGGTCCGGCGTTGGCGAAACCCCATTCCCCCTAATATTAGAGAGGTGCTCTCAGAAATGGACCAAACTTACCTAATGGAAAATATGGCACATATTGGGTCCAATGACGTGGAAAAATTTCAAAAAACATGGAGATACTGGTCCGGTTTGCGAGACTCTGAGGAGATAGGTCTGCTGCTTGATGAAGTATAGCGGGGTGGGGTACCAAACATAGGGTTGAGACCTTATTATGGCGGAGATGGGAAAGTGCACTATTATTATATGCTTCTCTTCCTGCTGCCAGCAAGAGGTGTCGTGTCATGTAATTACAATTTAATATAGGATGGGCGACACATAGGCTCGCTCCTGGAAGACGAGCAGATGTGGTCATATATGCTACAATCTGGAATGTTTTGACTGTTATGTTTAGATAGTCGTGTTTTTTCTTAGATAATATTCTTTAAATAAGAAATCACAAAGGCAGATTGGGGAGATATAACACCAGAATGAGATGCTAAACACGTATGCAAACTTTAGATAACATAATCATCTCCTGGCTGGATACAAGTTGGGCCTACCCCTATCTGCCTGGTATGTATAGCTTTCTTTACGCTTAATGCTAAAAAATCTGACCTGCTGGTTTGTTATTTATAGCAATGTATGACATATATATGTATGTTAATCGCACCAATGTATATGTGGTTATACAAGGTAAAAACGTTTGTAATTATCTATATGCCTATGGATCCAAATAAAGAATTTAAAAAAAAAAACCGCTCACAAAAGAAAAAAACGCACATGACAGAAAACACAACCTTTCACGCTGTTATGTTTGCACCCAAATGTTATGTGAGAACCCGAGTGAGTTATGTGAGTTATGTTATGTGAGAACCCGAGGGGGGTATTTTAAATCTTAAAGAGACTCTGTAACATTAAAAACATCCCCTGGGGGGTACTCACCTCGGGTGGGGGAAGCCTCCGGATCCTAATGAGGCTTCCCACGCCGTCCTCTGTCCCACGGGGGTCTCTCCGCAGCCCTCCGAACAGCCGGCGACTGTGCCGACTGTCATTTCAATATTTACCTTTGCTGGCTCCAGCGGGGGCGCTGTGGCGGCTTTCCATTCCGAACTACACGGAAATACCCGATCTCATTCGGGTCCGCTCTACTGCGCAGGCGCAGGAGACTTGCGCCTGCGCAGTAGAGCGGACCCGACGGCGATCGGGTATTTCCGTGTAGTTCGGAATGGAAAGCCGTCAGAGCGCCTGCGCAGGAGCCAGGAAGGTAAATAATGACGTCACCGCTGCCCGGACTCCACGGAGGGCTGCAGCGAGACCCCTGACGGATGGAGGACGGCGTGGGAAGCCTCATTAGGATCCGGAGGCTTCCCCCACCCGAGGTGAGTACCCCCCAGGGGATATTTTTATGTTACAGTTCCTCTTTAAGAGCACACAGAGACATGTCCTTTACAAGACGACATGCCTCTGTATCTCGCTATTGCCTCCTCTAGTCCCCCCTCCAATCGGAAGCTAAGCTAAACTGCGACCTAGCTTCTGATTGGAGGAAGCTCACGGAGGCGGGCAGTGGCAGGGACAGAGGCGGGGGAGCGCTGGCTAATTGACAGGCTGCAGGTAAATACAAGGCTAGCGACAAGCTGATTGTCACTAGCCTGGCGCTTTTTACAGGGTAGCACAGCACACCCCAGGGGACTAGAGGCTGCAAAAGCGAGACATAGAGGCATTACAATGTGCAAAGGACATGTCTCTGTGTTCTCTTAAGATTTTAAATACCAGTCTCGGGATCTCTTTAAAGAGCAGCTGTCAGCCATACTATCTCAGGTAAAAAAAATGATAGCCAGGTAAACTAACCCCCCCAGGGCCTGCTTAGGGCCATTTTGTGGTGCTGGAGGAGTCGCAGCATGAGGGGAAAGCTATGGCCACACTTGGTGGGGAGGGGGGGGGGCCGGTTTTAATTGTTCCATCCCTATTAAATGTCTATATGACAATGGTGTTAACACAGTGTATTTGAGATAGTAAGTATCATATAAGAATTTATACTTACCTGGTTCTCCCTCCACCCCCTTCCCCATCACTGTTCACCCAATCCCGTCCATCTTCCCACAGCCCAGGAAGCCCACTGTACATGTGCGGTCCTGGCCGCGTGAATGATTAACTGCTTCCTGACTGCCTAGCACAGATAGAAGTCGGGAAGCTGGCAGCCCCAGGACCGCGTAACGCCAAAAGGCGTCAAGTCCTGGGGCGGGGTTTTGCAGGAGATCGCGTGTGCTGATGTGCATCTCCGTTTGAAGCTCTGCTAGGAGACTGTTAGACGGCCGTCTATTTACATTGTACAGCGCTGCAATCTATGGCTGAGCTGTACTGGGGACAGCCGTGTCACTCGGCTGTCCCCTGGGGAGGCTTAAAGGGTCACCTAAGGCTTAAAAAAAAAAAAAGAGTTTTACTCACCTGGGGCTTCTACCAGTCCCCTGCAGCCATCCTGTGCCCTCGCAGTCTCAATCGGATTCCTCCAGTCCCCGCAGGCAGCTACTTCCGTTTTCGGCGACAGGCCCGGGAACGCGAGTGATTCTTCGCATTCCTGGCCGCAATAGCGCCCTCTATACTGCTATTGTGGCCAGGAACGCGAAGAATCACTCACGTTCCCAGGCCTGTCGGGGTTGTCGCCGAAACCAGAAGTAGCTGCCCACGGGGACAGGAGGATCTGAGCGAGACTGCGTGCTCATGGGACAGCTGCAGGGGGCTGGTGGAAGCCCCAGGTGAGTAAAACTCATTCCTTTTTCAGTCTTAAGTGTCCCTTTAAGAGAGATTGGCTCTCATAGGCTGATGCCAATGACAGCCGATCGCTGTCATTGGCTGGTGGGGGAAGGGGCAAGAAAAAAATAAATAAAAAACGCATTTTTAATTTAAAAAAAAAAAATACAAACAAATAAAAATAATTAAAAAAACCACTGTCTGCAGCAGCGATCAGAGCCCACCAACAGAAATCTCTGTTGGTGGGCAGAAAAGGGGGGGGGATTTATTTGAGTGCACGGTTGTGTGGCTTTGCAGCAAGCCATTAAAGCTGCAGAGGCCTAATGTGTAAAAAATAGCCTGGTCACTGGGGGGGGGGGGGGGGGGACCTGTGGTCCTCAGGTGGTTAATCATGCTTCCATGGCTGGGAGCATTCTGAGGATGCATCACAGGAAAGTGATCAGGGGAAGGGGGCGGCGGAGCACATAGCTAGAACCACGCATGTACAGTGGAGCATGACCAGGCTGGATCAAGAACTCCACTGCTGGAGAACAGAGGCGATCGGGCAAACAGACTTACTAACGGGTGGAGGAAGCCCCAGGTAAGTATAAATCCACATACTTACTTTATCTCAGATTTCCTTTAAAATGAACCTCCAGACTAAAAATCTACTCAGCAGCACCGAAAAGGCTTTTTGTTTCTTTAACAGTTTCACAGCATCAGAACTTTTTTTTTTTACCCAAGCCTCATTTTCAGCTGCACAGAAGAAAACTGCCTGGGCATGTTTCCCCTGATGCTGTGCAAAGCATGATGGGATTTCTGAAGTTGTCCTCATTTTACTGTTGGCGTACATTTTTTTTTTTTTTTTTTAATTTGAGATTTGAAGTCTTGCACGCATAGCTGGGAGGGGTGATCAGCACACAGGACAGTTGGAACTGTGTCTCATGCTCCCTGTCACCTCCTTTCAACCAAAAAGATGGCTGCCCCCATGAAAAAGATGGCTTCCCCCATGAAATCACAAACATTTGCCTGTTCTTGTAAAACGGGGTGGGTAAGAGATTATATTACCTATCTATTGTAATTAACATAACTAATCTAACTTATTGACAGCATGTTTGTTTGGGTCCATCTAAAAATGGCGCAGGGAGAAAAATGGCGCACCGTTCTGCCGATAAATGTATCATAAAACGCTATTTACCGAAAATACATTAAAACGGTAAATAGCGATTTATGCTACATTTATTTCAGCACGGTACGCCATTAAAACATGCAGGGGGCTGCGGGTCGCTAGTATAGGCAGCGGGGGTTGGGGGAGAGAGGCAGCGGACACTGGAGGGCATAGGCAGCGGACGAAGATGTGTGCAATATGCATACATTACCTTGTCCCGGGCCGCCGATCGCTCCTTCCCTCCGCTCCTGCACTTTCTAGTTTGTTTGCTGTAGTCCAGCAGCCGGCCAATCACCATGCGGAGACTGAAACCGCATGGTGATTGGCCGGCTGCAGGACTACAGTAAACGAATGGAGGAAGTGAAGGAGCCAAGGGAAGGAGCGATCGGCGGCCCGGGACAAGGTAACGTATGCATATTGCACACATCTTCGTCCGCTGCCTATGCCCTCCAGTGTCCGCTGCCTCTCTCTTCCCCCCGACCCCTCTGTCCTCAGAAATTTTTAAGCTTTATAACGCTATTTAGCGTTATAAGTGTAAGGCACACTGCCTGCGCCATTTTTTAACACTTATAACGCTAAATAGCGTTATATAATGCAAGTCTATGGGGCGCCCTTCTTATTCCCCTGGCGCTGTGCGCCATTTTTAACTGTCCCGGTTTGTTTATGCTGAAGTTCCCCTTTAATGCAAATGATACAACTATGATCATTGGGGGGGGGGGGGGGAATCGAGACAATAGTGCAGATGCAGAAGGTCTGCCGAGTGACCAGGCGGAGTGATTACAGGAGAGTAATGGGAGTTGTTGTGTAGAGACACCAGGTGCAGTGGGATCAGTAGTCCCCAATGACTGATGTACAGCGCAGGTAATTATCAGCTCTGTCCACCGGGAGCAGTAGAAAGGCCAAGCTGAGCAGTTTACAAACACTCCTCTGCATGAATACAGGTGCTTCTAGCAGCTCCTCATGGCTTTATGAGTCATGCTTGATTAGGGCACCAACCAATCCAGACTCTCCTGCCCGCATGTTGTCAGTGGTGGATTTATGGAAGAACTAGCCAAGGAAAGAAAACAGCCCAGCAGCATTGGTGGCTCCAAAGGGGGCACGATGGGTGGCTGGTGGGGCCCATTTGGGTGATCAAAACCAATGTTTGTATGGCGAGCGTTAGATATTTTTTGCCTAACTTAGGTGGTAAAATTAAGGCTAACTAGTTCAGCAATGATTGGAACCAAATGGAAACATCACAAACAGACCTATGAGGCTTTTTAGCAGAGCAGATTGTCCAAATGATGGTGCTATTATGGAAGGAAAGTTACCTACAGATGTTTTTGGCTAGTTTGCTGCATGCTTTAATCCTTACTTGCTAGCAAGCTGTTCCTGTGTGGACAGATCACAGAATCAGAATCACTGATCAGAATCAGAATCAATCTGATTCTGATTCTGAGATCACAGACAAATCACTCCAGCCCCCAGCCTGTGTAGGACGACTCTACAAGCAAGGGGGTGGGGGGTGGGGGGGTGGGAGAAGAGATGCCTCACTAGCCTTCAGACTAGCGATTCCTTCTGTTGCTATTAAGAAGGGCAGAGGGCCGATGATCGTCACACGACAGAGCGGGTGGGGGGAGTGAAAATAGCATTTTCATTGGTCGCGCTCGCTTGTCGGGGTCGTTAAGGATATGACATGCCAGATCATTAACCTCCCTGGCAGTAATCCCACTCACTTCAGCCGTGCTTTAAGGTTCTAGCATACTCTCTGCAGTTGACAAGCGTTTCACCCATAATATCCAGAGGATGACTGTGGTAGACTGGGTTGTGTGAGGTGAGGAGGACTTCCTAATACAAGGTCTCTGCCACATTCCCAACTGCTGGAGCAAATGTGGGAACTGTCTGAAGCGTCCATTAATCAATGTAGATCCAGGAAGATAATAAATAACATGACAGTATATATGCTGAGAGCCAGCAAGGAAGGTGCCGGGAGAACTGGCTGGACTGGACTGCGGGACAAAGGCTCAGTGATTCTGCAACAGAAACCTCTGGCTGCACGGCGGTACCATGTCTACAACGGCAGAAAACCACAACTTTCTGGTAAATCTGCCCCACAAGCCCTCCAGGCTACAGAGACGAGTGTCTCCCTGCGTACTTGGCACAGACTCTGCATCCCAACGCCGCTGGGAGGGTGGAGGTTACATCCAATTTAGCAATATGTATCTGTAGAACGCGTTTTTGACGCTAAAATCAGGATAATTAAAGCGGAATATAACCCTGCATTTCAACTTTGCTCTAAAACATTATTTACAGCATATTATATGCAGCCAGCATTTTTTTTACTAGACCAGCATTGGAAGGGTTACACACAGAGCTTTAAAGTTTGACTGTCCTCCAGCTGCCTCCAGCTCCTGCAGTAAGAGAGAGTGAGTCACATTCACTCTTTGGCTGTCCTCCAGCTCCTGCAGTCAGAGAGAGTGAGTCACATTCCACAGTTGTTACATTTTGTTTTGCTGAAATGTATCTATGTAAGCTTCGGATGCGGCAGCAGTTCTCTCCAGGAATTTTAAAGCTGTGTGTGTAACCCTTCCAATGCTGGTCTAGTAAAAAAAAAATGCTGGTTGCATATAATATGCTGTAAATAAGGTTTTAGAGCAAAGTTGAAATGCAGGGTTATATTCCGCTTGTAAAAATGGGTGTGCTGAAAAATGTATTACATCTTACTATATGTCATTACAGTTCCCCTTTAAATGCCTACCGACCGCTTCACGCCAATTGGCATGAACGCGGTGGCTCCCGCAGTACTGCCTAACACCAATTGACGTGAAATCCTGGGGCGGGGTTTGCAGGAGATGCACGCGCATTTCCGCATGAATTACGGAGCTCCGCTCCATCATCAGTCTCCCAGTGGCAATTGCATGTCCGCTATCTCCTCCTGGACGTCTGATACAGTCCTAATGCTGGGTACACACGTTACGATTTTTCGATCGTTTTTTTCTGCTCAATTCTGCGCTCAATTCTGTTATCTTCGCTCGTTTTTCTTAACTTTTTCCATTCACTTCTATGAGAAATCGAGCGCAGAATTGATCGGGAGTAATATCGGACATGAGGGAATTTATCAATCGGATGCATCTATCGTACGGAAAATCGTAACGTGTGTACCCAGCATAAAACTTAAAGCCTAATCTACACGGTACAGTTTCCATCGGATCAACCGGTGATCTGATAAGAAATGGCATTGTGTGTAGACGTCCAAATGGCTTCCGATCAATTTTGCGATAGATTTTGCATTGATAAGTACCCAAAATCTATTGCAATTGGATCGGTTGAAAATTATCTACTAGATCCAATCTGACAGAAAATTGTACCGTGTAAATGAGGCTTAACTTTCACAACATGCACATGTTCAAATCTGTAGGTATTTACCAGCATGCATCAGTCTTCTCCAGATCAGTATTACTGAACGTCTCCAAGTGGTTTCGCTATCGCACACCCCAGACGAAGTATTAACAAAACTATGTCGATAGTTATTACACCACTATGGACACACGGGTATTGTCACTATATAATAACTTACGCTGATATATATAATAACTTATGCTGACAATTGAATGAAAAGTTATTTATGTGTTGTTTCATGATAGATTCCTGTACTACTTTGGTCGCATTCCTCATTACACATGGGGCCTGATTTGCTAACGCTTGGCACGGTTTTTGCACACGCATACATTTGCGCGCGCTGCGTTTGCGCGGGGTGCGTCTTCTTGGATGCGCGGGGCCCAATACGGGTCTATGGGCTTTGCGTGTCCGGGGCGGCGCATTGCGTCCGGGCGCCCGCGATAGCTCTCGTGGTTGTTTGGAGGAGCAAACAAACAATTAGACATGCAAAGGGGCTTATCGTCCTTTGGTAAATCAGGCCCTTGGTGTTTACACGTCTCCTGTCACAGCAGATCGCCCCTTCTGTGACAGACATAATATGTCATTTTTGCTTTTTGTATTATGATGGCAAGCTCATAAGGTCATGTTTTGTATATTGTGTATTGCTTATGATTTGTATGCTTGATTTTTAGCTTGCACTCCTTGCCTGATGAAGCGGGTTATACCTGCGAAACGCGTTGCGGAGTGCCAAAATAAATTGTTATTTGCGATTTGAACAATCTCGATTGTCCATCATTTCAGGAGGTAAGTCCACATGTACTCCTCCTTTTTAGTTGTTTTTAGATCATTTTAACCTGCCTGGCGCCTCTGTCCAAATTTGCACAATATTAACGAAACTAGTTAGGTGAGGAGGAGTACTGTATATATAACGCTGGTTATCTGTGAAGGGTCCATGCAGGTTATGCTGGCCCTTGATGTAAGTTTGGTCTGTCTGGCTTTGTGCTTTTAAAGGCCTTTGACTATGTTTTACACTTTTTAGAATAAATGCAGTTTCCTACTGACCTTAGCAGTCTACAATATTCTGTACCTCTTTTCACTTATTGGGTTGTACGCTGAATGGAAGTTCAGTATCATTAGTCTGGAGAATTGATGCATGCTAGTGAATAAATATGGATTTGAACATGTGCATGAGGAGTAACTTCAGTCGTTATCAGTCCAGTAAAAGCATTCAAATCCAGATGGTGGGCACTTGTGGCATGCTGAAAACTCACTGGTGTATCTACAGTCTACTACACTAGAAGATTTTGTGCGCTACATTTGTAATTATCTATAGCCATTTTTACCCATATCCCTTTAAAGTGAACCTGAATTATTAAAAATAAACGCATGATGTACCTGCAATGAATATTACATACTTACCGCGCCATCAGTTCCTCTCAGAAGCTCGCCAATTTCTTCTAAAACCGATTCCTTTCAGTTCTGACTAAATGTAGTCAGACTTGTCGCTCCAGAAGCTAAAAGCCTTAGGACCCTTTTCCACTATATAATTTGCTATCAGTTATAACTGAAAGGACAACTGATGTGCAACGTAATGTCCATGTTTCTCTAGGGCTCAAGCGATATTACTGGTGAAAGAAGTGCTGACCCAGAAGATGTTACGGGGTAATGACCATTTTAAAAATGGACGTAGAATTCCATTGATCACAGTGGATAAACAGGACGCGAGGGAGGAGAAAGCGATTGAGGAGTATACTAGGCTGGAGGTAAGTATGGCGTGTGTTTATTTTGACTTTTATTTTTCAGTTCAGGTTTTCTCCTTTAAAGCAGACCTGAACTCTTGCACAGGAGAGAAGAACAAAGAGAAATCCACCCTGCATGTGTTTATAGAAAACAGCCTGTGGAATTCTCCCTTCTCAGCAAGTAATGAGCTAGTGTTGAGCTGTCTGCCCAGTGGAGAGCTAATATGTAAACACAGGAGTTTAACCCTTTCAGTGCTCCCAGCAAACCAAGAAGTAACTACACTGCAGCATCTCTAAAGGAGCTCTATAAGCTGTAAAAGGTAAAATGATTTTCTGCAAAGGTTATTATGCAGTTGCTTATCTTTTAAAGCAGAGAGGAAGTTCTGAGTTCAAGTCCACATTAAGGACTATACCACTGAAGAAGAACTCTGTTTGCAGTAAATAAAGAGGCGCAGTGTGACATTTCCCCCCTACAGCCCTGGATCTTGTCCTGGTCTTCTCTGTAGAGGCTTTATGGTAAACAATGTGTTGAACACAATACAACAAGCAGATTAAACCGACAAGATCTGTTCAGACACTGACCTATTTCCAACCACAATGCAATCAAAGCTCTCTTTATCTATCGTCCTTACTGACAAAGCACTCAAAGTTCTGGAGGACCCGAAACTATTCAAATCTATATATATATATATATATATATATATATATATATATATAAAATTTATTATTATTTATTTATAAAGCGCCAACATATTTTGTGGCGCTGTACAATGTAAGGAAACAAACAAGGGATACATAATGATACAGACAATGATATACATCAAATATGAACACTGATACAAGATACAGCACTGCTGATTACAATTTCATTTAACATGATGACTAAAATGTATAAATGTCTAACAGTGTGCAAGCAATTAAATTAATAACATTCCATGACACAAAAGGGTGAGAGCCCTGCCCTTGTGAGCTTACAATCTAAAGAAGAAATGTGGTTCCACTGGGGCTCGAACCCAGGACCTTCTGCGTATAAAGCAGACGTGATAACCGCTACACTATGGCGGTTTGATATATAAAAATTACACAACTGAACATGAATGAATGAATGAATGGACATAAGCTAGCACAATTCTGCACAGATTTGAAGTGTAGTCCAAACAGCAATACAACATGCACCTTTCCATCTCAACTTTTACTTGCAAAGTGGTTCATCAGATTTCATGTACAGACATCCATAAGATGACAACAGTCAATCACCATGGCGTGGGTATTGTGCCAAGCATTGCTTACGTGTCCTCGGCAA
This sequence comes from Hyperolius riggenbachi, assembly GCF_040937935.1. Taxonomy (NCBI): domain Eukaryota; kingdom Metazoa; phylum Chordata; class Amphibia; order Anura; family Hyperoliidae; genus Hyperolius; species Hyperolius riggenbachi. Next base: position 474,278,842 of record NC_090649.1, read on the forward strand.
GAAACAGGTTGAGCGGTGTGGAGGTGGGTGTCAGGCACCGGGTGGTGGAGCAGCGGCTGTTTCGCGTCTATGCAGCGCTTGGTCACGCTGCGTAAGCGTCGCATAGACGCGAAACATGGAGGAGGAAAGAGGGACAGAGGGACAGGACTCCCAAAGAGGGACTGTCCCTCCAAAAGAGGGACAGTTGGGAGTTATCTTATACCTACTTTTTGCTACCTTTTTAATTGAAAAGTGCTCAACAGTTATCTTAAAGAGAAGATGAAAATCTATCTCCTAGGAGAAAACTCAGGAGAAATAGTTAATTGCATCTGGACCAGGGAGTTTAACATATGCTGAGCTTTAAAGCAAACTCAAAGTGAAAATAAACGAATGAGATAAGGATTTCTATGTGTAGTATGGATAATAAATAGAACATAAGTAACAAAGAAAAGAGTTTCATACTTTTATTTTCTGTTATATAGCTTTTTTGAAACATTACACCATTCTGTCATATTTGCAGTTTAGAAACCACACTCTGTCTTTTAAGCTATAAAACACAGCAGAAATAATGACCCTTTGAACTTTCATGCAGTAAAACCTTATCTCAAGTTGTCTCTCAGTGTTTCTTGGCTGTGTAAGTGCTTCAGAAAACAGGGCTGTATTCCACCCAGTGGGTCGAAGAGCTCAGAGACGCTCTTTTGCATAGATAACAATTGAAGTTTTTTTAAACTCTTCCTGTACTGGAAAATAATATGAGACTCTTTTCCTTGCTACTAATGTTCTATTTCTTAGCTGTATTACACATACAATTCATTATATCATAAGTTTGTTTTCCCTTCATTATTACTTTTAGTAGATTTATAGCAATTTTAAAAAATATAAATAGTTAGACTTATTCCTCTACATCTGCAAGATCCGCCCTTTCCTTCCCTCTGCCACCACTAAACTCCCCATCCTTGCCCTCATAATTTCCCGCCTTGACTACTACGATGCCCTTCTGTCTGCTCTCCCTATGACTCGAATGGCCCCACTGCAGTCCATCATGAATGCGGCAGCCAGAATTATCCACTCCTCCCATCGCTCCACCACGGCGGCTCCCCTCTGTGAATCCCTCCACTGGCTTCCTATCCAGTCCAGAATCCAATTCAAGATACTGTGTCTGACCTACAAACCTGGCCAACCCACATTTCCGATCTTACTCAGAAGTACACACCTGCCCCCCCCCCGCATCAGCCAGTCTCATGTACGCTTCCAGGACTTCTCAAGAGATGCTCCAGCACTATGGAACTCCCTACCTCCCCCCATTAGGGTTCCCCCCCCCTACCTTTCATGTCCCTACCTCTCCTTCTAGATTGTAAGCCTTTGGGCAGGGTCCTGCTCCTTGTGTCTCCTACCTGTTTATGCACCTCCATTACTGTACACCCATCCTATGGATCTGAGTGAACTCAACTTGGCTTATCTCCATGCTCCCATCCTGTGACTGACTGACGGTGCCCATACATGGTACAATCTTTTCATTTTTTTTCGATTACATAATTTTGTTCGATTATTCCGTTAGATCGAATATAAAGTTTTCTCCAACATGTCTGATCAGATTTTTATTGAAAAAACGGGATAATTGGTTATTCATTCGATTTGATCGTTTTGGTCAAATAAAGGGGAAAATCAAACATTGTTATTGTACCATGTATGGGCACCATAAGCATTACCTGGTACTCATACCGTGCAGCGTGATCTGGTTTGCATGTATTCCTGTATTGTCTTATTGCTGTATGTCACCCCTAAATATTGTCTGTATGTAAGCATGTCTGTATGTATGAAATCACTGAATGTAACAAAAATCGATTTAAAATTAAAGACCACCTCCAGCCCCCCAAAAAAGTCTGAATGGCAATATACAGTATATATACATATACGTAGTCTATGCACTGTGTACAGTTAGATTAACATATAAAGTTTACACCTGGTACATCATACTGGATAGAACAGACTCACATCTTTATCTGTAGTAGCACTTTCTTATTTCTAAACTACACCCTCAGCATGTCCTCCCCTTCAGCCAGGTTCTCTCCTCTGCCCCTCCCTCCACTGCCCTCTGCCTGCCTGGATCAAATTACTTCTCTTTTCACAGTGTGTAGAAGAGAGAAAAGACAGGAGAACTGTTGTAGCCTGTCTAAAGGCCCGTACACACGACGTACTAAAGGCAACGACTTTTGGGTGATTTTATATATCTAGGCAACTTATTAGGTTTAAAGAAAACTGTAATTTATAATTTAGGTACTCTTTAAGGCCACCTCGGTCGATGTTCAGCTGCTCTATGGATCAAACATGGATCAAGCGAGGCATTCCCTATCGATTGAGAACTGCAATAGTGTGACAGCGGAAGCCTGGATGATGGCTGCAGGGGCATAACAATAGACCCTGCAAGAGATGCAGCCGCAGGGGGGACCAGTCCTGAAAGACTGACAACTAAGGGCAAGGAGAGAAAGAACTTTCTGCTCACTGCACAATTGTTCTAATGACTGAATCTACTCTGCCACTGATAATGAATCATACAAAGTTTTGCAGACAAAGATTTGTAGACAGTCCCTATGCAGCATTCAGCAGGGTCTTGTGTACAGCGCTGTTCTACCCCCAGTCTTTCTACCCCTGCTTTGGCGGGAGGGGGCCCCATCCAAAGTTTTGCAGGGGGGCCCAGTGATTTTTAGTTACGCCCCTGGATGGCTGCATATCTTTGCACTGCATCAAGGAGCGAAAACCTAACTACAGATACGTGATTGATTTTTGATTACATCCCTCCTGCAATATCATCTAATATTGAGCGGTGCACATGGATAGGCACATAAACAAATGATATTAAGAAGATAAAGAAGTTTACCTGATACAAAAATATATGGACACCATCACTGTCCCTTGGTGGGGCTCAAAGTCTAAAGCTATTTTTCCCACTTGAGTGTAAAACTAATAATTTTTTGTCCATTTTACTACATCGGAAAATTTAGTGAACGGATCATATAGTTGAAACAAAACTGCCCCGGAACTCCAGGCAGACCGCCGCGGAGCACTGGAACAGACACTACACTATCCGCTCCTGCTGGCCAAACGTAGTCTGCCTCAGGAGGGGAATCATGCTTCACACCCTACTACTCTGTTTCCCTGAAATGAAGACATCCCCTGAAAGTAAGACCTAGCAGGTATTTCAAGCATGCTCAAAATATAAGCCCTACCCCGAATGTAAGCACTAGTGGCAGTAAGGGGAAAGAGTACGGCAACTTGTGTTGTTACTGGAGACGATGGTATCGCGGGCAGGACAATGGCTCTGTCATTGGGCCAATCACTGCACTTGTGATTGCAGTGATTGGCTCAATAACAGAGCTATGGTCCCATCTGCGAGACCATCGGCTCCTGTAGAAACACAAGTTGCTGTACTTTTTCCCCATAGGCTGAAGCTCGGGGACACAGCAGCATGGAGCTGGGGGAAAGAAGATGATTCAGGGGGACATCAGAGGCCACGGCAGACATAAGGGACATAGGAGGACACGAGACACAGGAGGACAGGGGATAGAGGAGGACATGGGGACAGAGGGGGGCACCAGGAGGACACTAAAGGTACAAGGGGGACAGAGGGGCACACAAGCAGAGGAAGAGGCGGCACAGTGGGGGAGGCCGGACGACACACACAGCACAGGAACTTTTGTGTTCATAGAGATATAAGACATCCCCTGAAAATAAGCCCTAGCACATCTTTTGAGTCAAAAATTCATATAAGGCACTGTCTTATTTTCAGGGGAACCACTTTACATTCTAGGACCCATTTTAGGGAAGCTAGATAACCTATTAGTATTCTGGGGGCTGTGGGAGGCAACAAGAACACCCAAATGAAACCGATGCAAACACAGGGGGAACATACAAACTCCATGCAAACCGTGTCTTTGCCTGGGCTCCAAAATGAGAACTCTATCCCTGCAAGACAAGATTATTTACCCCTTGACCACCAAGCCACTCACAAACACAGATACATATTAAAATAAACAATGTATTTTTAAAGTCCTGCCCTGGGATCTCTTCTTGCCCAAAATGTGAAAAATAGGTCACTTACGTACAATCCGGCGGACAGATCAGTCAGCGAAGATGAGGAGGGGAAAAAGAAAACACTACAGAGCTGTCGGTGTCGCCCACGTCGTCCAGAGTTGGTTGTGAATTGGCACAGTGGCTACGGCTGGCCCTGCGCCCCCCTTCTCTCGGCACTATGAGCTTGGCAGTGAGGCTAGCTCCTCAGGCACATGATTTTTCTTGCAGGAGGCAGCGTGCGAGAGGCGAAGTCTATTTAGGTAGCATCTCTGGGCTGCGATCAGGTGTCGCAGAGCGGTAGATCGCACTCAGCAAGCAGAGCAGCAGGCGTTAGGGGGACCCCCTTGAGGCTGCAGACAGGCTCAGGAGGGCTTAGTTGTCAGAGCAGCAGGCTGAGGGCTTTGAGGAGTGACAGGATAATGTGCAGTCAGAGAGTGAGTCAGTTAGTGGAGCTGTGGGGCTCTTGATGCAGATTAGGGGTGGGCAGGGAGCAGGATGTCTGGGGCAGGTCAGATGCACAGCTCTCTCTCTCTCTCTCTGACAGTGTACCAGCCAGACGGTGCGCCCTCACACTAATAATAGACTATTTAAAAAACTACCACTGAGTGATGCAAGATTACATCTGCTGGCTTTTCTAAGAGAAGGATGCAAGAGTCATCTACGGTGCGCATAGAAACTTAAACTGCTACTGTACATTATACTTAACTGTTCTTAAAGGGAACCTTAAAGTGAACCTGAACCGAGTAAAATTATTTAAAATAAACACATGATGTACCTGCAAATGAATATTATTTACTTAGCTCGCTGTCAATTTCTCTCAGAAGCTCTTTATTTTCAAGTTCTAACAGTGATTCCTTCCAGTTCTGCCCGGATTTTGTCAGAACTGAAATATATCAGTTGCAGTCAGTTATATTTCAGTTGCTGTCAGTTATAACTGAAAGGACAACTGATGAGCAAGGTAATGTTCATGTTTCCCCATTGCTCAAGTGGGCAATATTACAGTTTAACAGTGCGCTGACCTGGAAGCTGTTATGGGGTCACTGCCATTTCCATTGCTCCCAGTGGACAAACAGGACGCAGGAGAGGAGAAATAGATTGACGAGAAGACTACACAGGAGGTAAGTATGCATAGCGGTACATGTGTATGTTTATTTTGACTTAAAATTTTTAGTTCAGGTTTGCTTAAAAGAGGAACTGTAGTAAAAATAGAATAATGAATAAAATTGCATATTTTTTACAATATTCATCTATAGATTATTTAGTTAGTGTGGCCCATTGTAAAATCTTTCCTCTCCCCGATTTACATTCTGAAATGTATCACTGGGGGTGACATCTTTAGTTCTGCCAGGTGATCTGTCCGGAATGTTTGTTACTGAGCGTTCTATGCACTGAGATACTGCTTGCTTGGCAGTTGGAAACAGCCGTTATTTCCCACAGAGCAACAAGGTTCACAGACCTCAAACTGTCAGGCCCATGTCATGACATCACGCTGTAGGAGGGGTTTCACCACAATATCAGCCATACAGACCTTCCTGCTGATCTGTTAGAGAAAAGGTAAAGATTTTTCATGGAAAAGGGGGCATCAGCTACTTACCCAAGACAAGGGAAGCCTCTGGATCCTGTAGGTCATGGTTACCCAATAATGGCCTCGATTAATAAAGCATTACCTCATGCGGTAATGCTGAAAACTGCAGACTTTACCGACCACTTAGCAAAATGTCAATTCATAAAGGCTGTTACCGCATGAAAAGCTGACATTACCGACCAGGGAGATAAATTACCGACTTGGCTGCAGTTACCGACAACACATGTCAGTAAATTGTCAGCAAATGTCAATTCATAAAGCCTTCAACAAGCGGTAAGCCTGGCGGTAGTTACCGACACCTCTAGTGAGGCGATAACAAGTTACCGACAGCTCTGATGAATGCAAAAGTGCAGAGATCCGAAGTCTGTTTGAGTCATCAGTAGAGAGAGCCCTCTGTGTGAATCATTTCAGCAGGCAGGGAAAGACTGTGTGACTCATCTCTCTGAGTCATCAGTGGAAAGAGCAGTCTGTGTGAGTCATTTCTGCAGGCAGGGAAAGACTGTGTGACTCATCTGTCTGAGTCATCAGTGGAGAGAGCCAGAGAGAGCCGTCTGTGTGATTCATTTCTGCAGGGCAAAGAGGGAATTGGGACACTGCTCTACTCTACCGCTCAATGGGCTGCGGTAATTTACCGACCTCCAAGGGCAGCTGGGGAAATCTTTATGAATTAGCACACAGACCGGGAAAATACCGAGTGCGGTATTTTCCCGACAAGATTTTTTTTATCGCACTGGTGTTTATGAATCGAGGCCTATATGGTGATCGCAATCTACTGGTTGATTACGAAGGACTTCCAAAGTCATGCTGGACGCCGAGCAACGAATCCGGCGAAGTGAAGAGAGCTGATGTGTATCACTTACCTATCAGCGCCGCCGGAATCCTCCTCCAGCTCTGCCGTCCACAGTCTCATCTCTAGGACGCCCTCTAGTGGCTCTCTAATTACATGTGCCGCTGGAGGGGTCACAGAGATCAGACTGTGGATGGTAGAGGAAGAGAAATCCTGGTGGTTCTGGTAGGGGGACATGTGGCTGCCTATGCTGGGTTGGGGGCAGCAAATACTGGGGTCACAGAGGAATATCTGGCTGTCTACACTGGGAAGTGGGGGAGGGGCTACCTTTATTTTTGTGGGGGGTACGATAGATCACTCTGCCCCTGTAATTTGTAAAGTAGATTGCAAGCCGAAAAAATGTGTGCACCCCTGCTGTAGAGGCTTCCCACTGCGTCCCTCGACCCCCGCTGCATCTCACAGACCTCTCAAAGTTTCACGACAAGGGACCACGCCCTTCTTCAAGCCCTAGCCCTGCCATACTGCGAGTACGGCCACGCCTGTAACCCGGAGATGCTTGTGTATGTGCTACTGCGCAGGCACGGCTGTACGGATGAAGCACGGCCGTGCTTGTGCCTTATGCCAAAATAATGCAATTTTTTTTTTTTTTTTTGCAAATGAATCCTTTGCCTTTGAATCAGCTCTAAGGATAGTAATGTTACCTGAACTTGTGTTTGAATGGCTGGTCTGTAATGAACACTTAATGAAAGAGTGTGCAAAGGGTTAATTGATTTAGCTTTTGAATCCTTTTTTTAGTTCAATCACTGCTACTTACCACTACTTGGCATTGGTTTAATAAATCAGTGTTGTCATCATCATCAGGGGCATAGCAACATGGGGTGCAGAGGTAGCCACTGCATCGGGGCCCTTGGGCCACAGGGGCCCCCGAAGGGCCCTCCCTTAACTACAGCATTAGCTCTCTGTTGGTCCTGTGCTCATAATAATCACTTCTATAGATACTTTGAATAGTAGTGATCTCTAACAAACTGTTCCCCATCCCCTTCTTGCACCTCTGACACTGTAGTTGTCATTGGCAGGTTTTGGTGCGCCGTATCAATTGTTATGTATAGAGTGCTTGGGGGGCCTCATTGTAAAGCTTGCATCGGGGCCAGGGACGGATCTAGACCAAGTTGCCCCAAGTTGCGCCTGGGGCAAGGTCAGGTTTTGGCGCCTAAACTGCCATTCCCCATCCAAATTTTGCCGCCTTTTTAAGAATTCAACAAACTGCGCCTGGGGCAAGAGACCTGCTTGCCCCCCCCTAGATCCGTCCCTGATCGGGGCCCACAGCTCCTTAGCTATGTCACTGATCATTATTATTATTATTACTAGTACAAAGGCCCGCCTGTTAAAAAAAATGAGCGGGGGCGCTAGGCCACGACCTCTCCCCCCAATGCGCACACAGACGTGTCCCGCTTGCCTGTCCCCCACTGCTGTCCGAAGTATATGCACACAGGGAGATGTTGCTTGCTTGGCAGTTGGAAAGCCTTTATTTCCCACAATGCAATGAGGTTCACAGACGGCAAACCATCAGGTCTGGAAGCAGAGACACAGGAGGACACAGAGACACAGGAGGACGCAGAGACACGGGAGGAAGCAGAGATACGGGAGGACGTAGAGACACGGGAGGACGCAGAGACACAGAAGGACACAGAGACACAGGAGGACGCAGAGACACGTGAGGAAGCAGAGATACGGGAGGACGTAGAGACACGGGAGGACACAGAGACACAGGAGGAGGCTGAGACACGGGAGGAAGCAGAGACACGGGAGGACGTAAAGACACGGGAGGACGCAGAGGCACGGGAGGACGCAGAGACACAAGAGGACACAGAGACACAGGAGGAAGCAGAAACACGGGAGGACGTAGAGACACGGGAGGACGCAGAGACACAGGAGGACGCAGAGACACAGGAGGACGCAGAGACACAGGAGAACGCAGAGACACAGGAGAACGCAGGGACACAGGGGGACGCAGAGACACAGGAGGACGCAGAGACACAGGAGGACGCAGAGACACAGGAGGACAAAGAGACACAGGAGGACTCAGAGACACAGGAGGACTCAGAGACACAGGAGGACTCAGAGACACAAGAGGAAGCAAAGACACAGGAGGACGCAGAGACAGAGGAGGACGCAGAGACACAGGAGGACGCAGAGACACAGGAGGATGCAGAGACACAGGAGGATGCAGAAATACAGGAGGACGCAGAGACACAGGAGGACGCAGAGACACAGGAGGACGCAGAGACACAGGAGGACGCAGAGACACAGGAGGACTCAGAGACACAAGAGGACGCAGAGACACGGGAGGATGCAGAAATACAGGAGGACGCAGGGACACAGGAAGAGGCAGAGACACAGGAGGACGCAGAGACACAGGAGGACGCAGGGACACAGGAGGACGCAGAGACACAGGAAGAGGCAGAGACACAGGAGGACGCAGAGACACAGGAGGACGCAGAGACACAGGAGGAAGCAGAGACACAGGAGGAAGCAGAGACACAGGAGGACGCAGGGACACAGGAGGACACAGGGACACAGGAGGACCGCAGGGACACAGGAGGACGCAGAGACCTGCTTGCCCCCCCCTAGATCCGTCCCTGATCGGGGCCCACAGCTCCTTAGCTATGTCACTGATCATTATTATTATTATTACTAGTACAAAGGCCCGCCTGTTAAAAAAAATGAGCGGGGGGGGGCGCTAGGCCACGACCTCTCCCCCCAATGCGCACACAGACGTGTCCCGCTTGCCTGTCCCCCACTGCTGTCCGAAGTATATGCACACAGGGAGATGTTGCTTGCTTGGCAGTTGGAAAGCCTTTATTTCCCACAATGCAATGAGGTTCACAGACGGCAAACCATCAGGTCTGGAAGCAGAGACACAGGAGGACACAGAGACACAGGAGGACGCAGAGACACGGGAGGAAGCAGAGATACGGGAGGACGTAGAGACACGGGAGGACGCAGAGACACAGAAGGACACAGAGACACAGGAGGAGGCTGAGACACGGGAGGAAGCAGAGACACGGGAGGACGTAAAGACACGGGAGGACGCAGAGGCACGGGAGGACGCAGAGACACAAGAGGACACAGAGACACAGGAGGAAGCAGAAACACGGGAGGACGTAGAGACACGGGAGGACGCAGAGACACAGGAGGACGCAGAGACACAGGAGGACGCAGAGACACAGGAGAACGCAGAGACACAGGAGAACGCAGGGACACAGGGGGACGCAGAGACACAGGAGGACGCAGAGACACAGAGACACAGGAGGACAAAGAGACACAGGAGGACTCAGAGACACAGGAGGACTCAGAGACACAGGAGGACTCAGAGACACAAGAGGAAGCAGAGACACAGGAGGACGCAGAGACACAGGAGGATGCAGAAATACAGGAGGACGCAGAGACACAGGAGGACGCAGAGACACAAGAGGACGCAGAGACACAGGAGGATGCAGAAATACAGGAGGACGCAGGGACACAGGAGGACGCAGAGACACAGGAGGACGCAGGGACACAGGAGGACGCAGAGACACAGGAAGAGGCAGAGACACAGGAGGACGCAGAGACACAGGAGGAAGCAGAGACACAGGAGGAAGCAGAGACACAGGAGGACGCAGGGACACAGGTGGACACAGGGACACAGGAGGACCGCAGGGACACAGGAGGACGCAGGGACACAGGAGGACGCAGAGACACAGGAGGACGCAGAGACACAGGAGGAAGCAGAGACACAGGAGGACGCAGGGACACAGGAGGACACAGGGACACAGGAGGACGCAGAGACACAGGAGGAGGCAGAGACACAGGAGGACGCAGGGACACAGGAGGACACAGGGACACAGGAGGACGCAGGGACACAGGAGGACTCAGAGACACAGGAGGAGGCAGAGACACAGGAGGACTGCAGGGACACAGGAGGACGCAGGGACACAGGAGGACTCAGAGACACAGGAGGAGGCAGAGACACAGGAGGAGGCAGAGACACAGGAGGAGGCAGAGACACAGGAGGAGGCAGAGACACAGGAGGATGCAGAGACACAGGAGGACTCAGAGACACAGGAGGAGGCAGAGACACAGGAGGAGGCAGAGACACAGGAGGAGGCAGAGACACAGGAGGATGCAGAGACACAGGAGGAGGCAGAGACACAGGAGGAGGCAGAGACACAGGAGGATGCAGAGACACAGGAGGACTCAGAGACACAGGAGGAGGCAGAGACACAGGAGGACGCAGGGACACAGGAGGACTCAGAGACACAGGAGGACGCAGAGACACAGGAGGACGCAGGGACACAGGAGGAGGCAGAGACACAGGAGGACGCAGAGACACAGGAGGACGCAGAGACACAGGAGGACCACAGGGACACAGGAGGACGCAGGGACACAGGAGGACTCAGAGACACAGGAGGAGGCAGAGACACAGGAGGACTGCAGGGACACAGGAGGACCACAGGGACACAGGAGGACGCAGGGACACAGGAGGACTCAGAGACACAGGAGGAGGCAGAGACACAGGAGGACGCAGAGACACAGGAGGACCACAGGGACACAGGAGGACGCAGGGACACAGGAGGACTCAGAGACACAGGAGGAGGCAGGGACACAGGAGGACGCAGGGACACAGGAGGACGCAGGGACACAGGAGGACGCAGAGACACAGGAGGAAGCAGAGACACAGGAGGACGCAGGGACACAGGAGGACCGCAGGGACACAGGAGGACCGCAGGGACACAGGAGGACGCAGGGACACAGGAGGACTCAGAGACACAGGAGGAGGCAGAGACACAGGAGGACTGCAGGGACACAGGAGGACGCAGGGACACAGGAGGCTGCAGGGACACAGGAGGAGGCAGAGACACAGGAGGAGGCAGAGACACAGGAGGAGGCAGAGACACAGGAGGACGCAGAGACACAGGAGGACGCAGAGACACAGGAGGACGCAGAGACACAGGAGGATGCAGAGACACAGGAGGAGGCAGAGACACAGGAGGACGCAGGGACACAGGAGGACGCAGGGACACAGGAGGACTCAGAGACACAGGAGGAGGCAGAGACACAGGAGGACCGCAGGGACACAGGAGGACCGCAGGGACACAGGAGGACGCAGGGACACAGGAGGACTCAGAGACACAGGAGGAGGCAGAGACACAGGAGGACTGCAGGGACACAGGAGGACCGCAGGGACACAGGAGGACCGCAGGGACACAGGAGGACGCAGGGACACAGGAGGACTCAGAGACACAGGAGGAGGCAGAGACACAGGAGGACTGCAGGGACACAGGAGGACGCAGGGACACAGGAGGCTGCAGGGACACAGGAGGAGGCAGAGACACAGGAGGAGGCAGAGACACAGGAGGAGGCAGAGACACAGGAGGACGCAGAGACACAGGAGGACGCAGAGACACAGGAGGACGCAGAGACACAGGAGGATGCAGAGACACAGGAGGAGGCAGAGACACAGGAGGACGCAGGGACACAGGAGGCTGCAGGGACACAGGAGGATGCAGGGACACAGGAGGAGGCAGAGACACAGGAGGACGCAGGGACACAGGAGGACGCATTAATAAAATGCACTAGGATAAGGAGACATCATAATGAGTGGCAGTGTAATAGGTGGTAGCGAAATCAACAGCCACACTTACTTTTAAAGACCACGCTATCTGCAAAATAAATGCAGGGGTTCCTTGGAATACAAAAACTATTTGCAGTGTTCTTCCAGGGTGAAAAGGTTGAGAAAGACTGATCTAATCCCTACCATAGTAACTTCTAGGGCCAATTTAGGGGGAAGCGGAAGACACTTAACTTATCTGTATGCTTTTGGGTTGTGGGAGGAAACTGGAGTGCCCGGGGGAAACCCACACAGATATGGGGAGAACATACAAACTACACTGCAAGGTGAGAGTGTATTCCACTATGCCACCGTGCCACCCTGCATTACCGGAAATGCAGTTTTTAGCTTTCCGAGCAATTTATAAACATGTGAAAAACAGTACTCAGAGATTAATTACAATATTGCTTTAAAGGGAACCTGAAGTGAGAGGGACATGGGGGCTGCCATATTTATTTCCTTTTAAGCAATACCAGTTACCTGGTCATCCTAATCTCTTGACTAATACTTTTAGCCATAAACCTTGAACAAGCATGCAGCAGATCAGATTTTTCTGACATTTTTGTCAAATCTGACTGGATTAGCTGCATGCTTGTTTTTGGTGCTATTCAGACACTACTGCAGCCAAATAGATCAGCAGGACTGCCAGGCAACTGGTATTGTTTAAAAGGAAATAAATATGGCAGCCTCCATATACCTCTCACCTCGGGTTCGGGTTGTTTTTATCCAGCAAACCTCAGAATTCTCCTTTAAAGAGACACTGAAGCGGAAAAAAAACTATGATATCATGATTTGTATGTGTAGTACAGCTAAGAAATAAAACATTAAGATCAGATACATCAGTCTAATTGTTTCCAGTACAGGAAGAGTTAAGAAACTCCAGTTGTTATCTCTATACAAAAAAGCCATTATCTCTACAACTTTCAAAAAGTGGAGAGGGCTGTTTTCTGACTTTTATTATCTCAACTGTTAGTTAACTATTTACTTTTCCTCTGGCAGAGGAGAGGTCATTAGTTCACAGACTGCTCTGAAAGAATCATTTTGAATGCCGAATGTTGTATAATCTGCACATATTAGAGAATGATGCAATGTTAGAAAAAACACTATATACTTGAAAATAAAAATATGAGAATATTTTCTTTGCTGCTAATCTTCTAGTAATTATTCATAGTACACAACCAATTCATTATATCATATATTTTTTTTTCGCTTCAGTGTCTCTTTAAGCAATGAGAGTCAGTGTGTGACCCAGTAGCAGCAGGACCTCTCTAAAGGTGCGTACACATGCCATACTGCCGCAAACGACGGGTCCGTCAGACCCTCCCGCTGGGCGGGCGTTCAGCCGACAGTAGCACGTGTGTTCGCACTGTCGGCAGACTGATAAGTCTGTTTCTGAATGATCCGCTGAGCGGATTGTTCAGAAACAGCCTTATCAGTCTGCTGACAGCGCGTACACACGTGCTACTGTCGGCTGAACGCCCGCCCAGTGGGAGGGTCTGACGGACCCGTCGTTTGCGGCGGTATGGCGTGTGTACACGCCTTAATGAATGCCTATGATCTGTAGGGCGGGGTCACCCGGCAGCTACATCTCTTGTGATAGGAAGAGGAGGGGTGGGGTGCTGGGGGGCTCCAGCCTCCCTAAAGTATAACCTAAGAGACCCAGTACTGCAGTCTATCGCGCCCTGCTTCCATGGAGACCAATCTAAGCCTATTTATCCACTATGAGTATTATCTGCCGAGAGAGCGTGTTTAACACCAGTTTCATGTGAAAAGAAAAAAAAAATCCCAGAGGATCAGATTAACTGCACAGGAGGCGCCTAATGAGAGAGCTTAACCTCTTGTTGTCCGCCAGTGATGATGTGAGCGAGCGAGCGAGCGTCCCTCCTGTCACTATTTCTTAGCCCAGAATTGCATGTTGTTATTTTATGACCAAGTACTAAAATCCATACAAAGTTTTTAAACGCAATTCAGAGATTTTTGATGATTCGGAAATGACACTAAAAACTCAGGTTTGTAAGAAAGGCTCACCTTACAGATCAGATTGTTAAGAGAAACAACAAAATGGGTTTGATTCTCAAAAAGCTAGCATTTTGCGCGCATTATAACGGTTTGCGAGCGCGAATGTCTTCGCATGAAAATTCGTGTTTGCATTCGCAAACCGTTATGTACTTTATAACGCGCGCAAAACGTTAGCACGGGTGTAATAAGCATTATCACGCTTTTGTGAATCAAGCCCAATGTGTGGCCAGCACACATCCACATCACAGATCAGGGCTAGAGCAACAAATCTCAGTGACTCTCTGCAGAGCACCAAATCTCAGTGACTCTCAGCAGAGCACCAAATCTCAGTGACTCTCTGCAGAGCATCAAATTTCAGTGACTCTCAGCAGAGCAACAAATCTCAGTGACTCTCTGCAGAGCACCAAATCTCAGTGACTCTCAGCAGAGCAACAAATCTCAGTGACTCTCTGCAGAGCACCAAATCTCAGTGACTCTCTGCAGAGCACCAAATCTCAGTGACTCTCTGCAGAGCACCAAATCTCAGTGACTCTCTGCAGAGCAACAAATCTCAGTGCCTCTCTGCAGAGCACCAAATCTCAGTGACTCTCAGCAGAGCACCAAATCTCAGTGACCCTCTGCCGAGCACCAAATCTCAGTGAATCTCTGTAGAGCTCCAAATCTCAGTGACTCTCTGCAGAGCACCAAATCTCAGTGACTCTCTGCAGAGCACCAAATCTCAGTGACTCTCTGCAGAGCACCAAATCTAAGTGAATCTCTGTAGAGCACCAAATCTCAGTGACTCTCAGCAGAGCACCAAATCTCAGTGACTCTCAGCAGAGCACCAAATCTCAGTGAATCTCTGCAGAGCACCAAATCTCAGTGAATCTCTGCAGAGCACCAAATCTCAGTGACTCTCTGCAGAGCACCAAATCTCAGTGACTCTCTGCAAAGTAAAGTATAGGAAAAACGCAAACCGCTCTGAAAAACGCTAGTTCAGAGCGGTTTGCCAGGCATTTTTGTTACAGTAGCTGTTCAGTAACAGCTTTTACTGTAACAATATGTGTAATCTGCTACACAAAAACGCATGCAAAACCGCTAGGTATGTTTAGAAAACCTCTCTAAACATACCTAGAATCGTTCTGAAATCAGCTCCCAAAACCGCTAGCGTATTGCGGATCTGCTAGCGGTTTTGGTGTGCACTGGGCCTGACTCTCAGCAGAGCACCAAATCTCAGTGACTCTCTGCAGAGCACCAAATCTCAGTGACTCTCTGCAGAGCACCAAATCTAAGTGAATCTCTGTAGAGCACCAAATCTCAGTGACTCTCAGCAGAGCACCAAATCTCAGTGACTCTCAGCAGAGCACCAAATCTCAGTGAATCTCTGCAGAGCACCAAATCTCAGTGGATCTCTGCAGAGCACCAAATCTCAGTAAATCTCTGAAGAATTCCAAATCTCAGTGAATCTCTGCAGAGCTCCAAATCTCAGTGACTCTCTGCAGAGCACCAAATCTCAGTGACTCTCAGCAGAGCACCAAATCTCAATGAATCTCTGTAGAGCACCAAATCTCAGTGAATCTCTGCAGAGCACCAAATCTCAGTGAATCTCTGCAGAGCAACAAATCTCACTGACTCTCTGCAGAGCACCAAACCTCAGTGTGTCTCAGCAGAGCACCAAATCTCAGTGACTCTCAGCAGAGCACCAAATCTCAGTGACTCTCAGCAGAGCACCAAATCTCAGTGAATCTCTGTAGAGCACAAAATCTCAGTGACTCTCAGCAGAGCACCAAATCTCAGTGAATCTCTGCAGAGCACCAAATCTCAGTGACTCTCTGCCGAGCACCAAATCTCAGTGAATCTCTGCAGAGCACCAAATCTCAGTGACTCTCAGCAAAGCACCAAATCTCAGTGACTCTCTGCAGAGCACCAAATCTCAGTGAATCTCTGCAGTGCACCAAATCTCAGTGACTCTCTGCCGAGCACCAAATCTCAGTGACTCTCAGCAGAGCACCAAATCTCAGTGACCCTCTGCCGAGCACCAAATCTCAGTGAATCTCTGTAGAGCTCCAAATCTCAGTGACTCTCTGCAGAGCACCAAATCTCAGTGAATCTCTGCAGAGCACCAAATCTCAGTGACTCTCTGCAGAGCACCAAATCTCAGTGAATCTCTGCAGAGCACCAAATCTCAGTGAATCTCTGCAGAGCACCAAATCTCAGTTAATCTCTGCAGAGCACCAAATCTCAGTGAATCTCTGCAGAGCATTAAATCTCAGTGATTCTCTTCCAGGGCAGTTTCTAGGCTAAATTGTTCACAGGGCGAGGGTGTCAAAATATCCACCCCCGTTTTACTGATCGATATACTGTATGCGACCAATTGTGTGAAAAATTACCACCATTTCCTGTTTCTTTTTGACCACGTTTTATCCAATGCTGCAAAGACAGAGAATGGTCTACATACATCAGACTGAGAGCCGCAAGTGAATTATTTCTTCCAACTGTTATAAGTGTATGTACACTTTTACATGTAGTTATGTATCTAAGGAGCTTGGAGCCCCGGTGCGCATTTTATATGGGGCCCCAAGCACTGTATTGATATGAAGCCCCAAAACCTATCAAGGACATCTGCAGGGTCAGAGAGCTATAATCAGAGTAAGGGAACTGTTTGTTAAAAGGGAACTGAAGAGAGAGGTATATGGAGGCTGCCATGTTTATTTCCTTTTAAGCAATACCAGTTGCCTGGCAGCCCTGCTGATCTCGTTTCCACTATCGCGAGGGCTCGTTTCCACTATCTGAGGGCTCGTTTCCACTATCGCGAATCTGCATGCGTCCAACGCATGCAGATTCGCACATGGCATGCAAGTGGGTGGGCCTGTTTCCACTGTAGCGTTGGTGATGTGCGTTTTTTTCAGCGGTAAAAAAACGCACAAAAGAGCCAACGAATTCGCCTGCGAGTGGAATGCATGCGAATCGCCGCTAATGTATTTAATAGTAAAAACGCATGCGTTTGTTACATGCGTTTTTACCCGCGATTTCGCGTGCGATTTCGCACCTTTTTCAATTTTATTTTGCCCTGGCAGTGTCATGGTTAATTTCGCATGGCACCCTGCCATGCGAAATCGCACGCGAAATCGCGGGTAAAAACGCATGTGGAAACGCATCCGCATGCGTTTTTACAAGCGTCGGAATGCGGCCGAAATCGCGTCGCAACAGTGGGAACGAGCCCTAATACTATTAGCAATAGCCCCTGAACAAGAATGCAGCAGATCAGGCGTTTCAGACTTTAAAGTCAGATCTGACAAGACTAGCTGCATGCTTGTTTCTGATGTTATTCAGATACTACTGCAGAGAAATAGACCAGCAGGGCTGCCAAGCAACTGGTATTGATTAAAAGGAAATAAACATGGCAGCCTCCGTATACCTCTTACTTCAGTTCCCCTTTAATTGGTCCTATGCTGGCAATGAAGTCCCCTATATGTGCATTGAATAGTGGTAATCCTTAAAGGGGAACTGATGTAAGAGGTATACGGAGGCTGCCATATTTTATTTCCTTTTAAGCAATACCAGTTGCCTGGCAGCCCTGCTGGTCTATTTCTCTGCAGGAGTGTCTGAATAACACCAGAAACAAACATGCAGCTAGTCTTGTCAGATCTGACTTTAAAGTCTGAAACACCTGATCTGCTGCATGCTTGTTCAGGGGCTATGGCTAATAGTATTAGAGGCAGAGGATCACCAGGGCTGCCAGACAACTGGTATTGCTTAAAAGGAAATAAACATGGCAGCCTCCACATACCTCTCTCTTCAGTTTCCCTTTAAAAGCTAAGGAGATGGATGAGGAAGGGCCCCTAGTGGGCTCCTCTGGTCCAGGGGCCCCGGTGCGATCACAACCTCTGCATCCCCTACTGCTACGCCACCGGTGTCATGTCTATGGGCACCACAGGGCGGTGTGGTGTATTTTTGGCAGTCAGTGCTTCATTTATTTACACAATAGACATTTGTCTCTGACCGTCACCGAAATGTTTACCCTCTTCAGTTTCACACTCGCAGCAGAATAATTTTAATGGGCATGAAATGTTGTAGAAATAATTCAAAGTAGAATGTGCTGTAATCACCTGCTGCCCGGAGGCTCTCCTGGGCATGCTGGCTCCGCCCCTCTACTTCCCAGAGGCTCGTCTGGGCACGCTGGCTCCGCCCCTCTCCTTGCTGGTGTAGTGACAGATAGGGCAGGTTGTGCAGCCCTGTATGTGCAGTAGAAGCCTGCATCCCTTTGAATTTTTGTGCTGCGCTAAACGTCCCAAATATCTCCGCTTCCGCACCACGTACACTCCCCAAATTTTCAGGGTAGGGAGGGGACCCCCCAATCTACCTCTTCGTCAAATTGCAGCCCCCGAGCTCCGCTGATTCCTGAGATAGGTTTGCTGTAATCAATTTCAAGAACCAACGGGGTTTGGGGGCTGCAATTTGATGTAGAGGTAGATCGGGGGTCCTCTCCTTACCCTGAAAATTCTGGGAGTGTGGGTGGTGCGGAAGCGGAGAGAAAAATTAGGAAATTGTATTTAAAGTGGACCCAAACTAAAAATACAAGATTTCAGAAATAAAATCTATTTTCTAAATTATAATAATAAATAGCAGCCTTTTTTCAGCTGCACGATGACAAATATAAAATATTTCACATTTATTGGAGGAACCCCTCCCTTACTTTCATATTGCCGGGACAGAATCCAGCAGACTGGTGAAGTAGATGGTGTCCAGCAAAGGAGGAGTTGCTAATGGCTGCCACCTGTATAACCCTAGTTATGAAAAGAGAAGGGTGAAAAGCATGCACTGAAATGCTCATAGGCTGGAAGGAGTGTTTATTTATCTTTGTATGTGTCAGAGAGGTGCAACTAAATATTTTGAATTAAAAAAAAATGTTTGGTTTGGGTCCGCTTTAAGTTCCCACTGAGCAATAAAAAGGCTGCTTCCGGGCTGCACTATCTGATATTACACCGCAGGCCTGACTGGGAATGCTGGCTCCGCTCTCTCGTTGCCTGGGCACTCTGGCTCCGCCCCCTCTCCTTGGTGGAGGTCCGCCTGGGAACGCTGGCTCCACCCCCCTCTCCTTGCTGTGAGGAGTCAGGAGAAGCCTGTGGTGGGCATGTTTGGTCCCGGTGTCTTTAGGGAAATGGCACGCAGCTAATGTTTTCTGAGGCGGAGAGACAATGGTGGAGAACACGCGGGCCGTCCCCAGAGGCAGCCCTGATTATTTTCCACCTTCAGATAAAGATAAACAAGACACAAGGAAGGCTAAAAATACTGCAGTGAGCTGCAAATTAGCAAAAAAGGGCTTTTCTTTCTCGTACATTTTTGCAAATGTGGGAGAAATTAAAGAGACACTGAAGCGAAAAAAATATATGATGATATAATGAATTGGTTGTGTAGTACGGATAATTACTAGAACATTCGTAGCAAAGAAAATATTCTCATATTTTTATTTTCAGTTATATAGTGTTTTTTATAACATTGCATCATTCTCTAATATTTGCAGTTCACACACTACTCAGCATTCTAAATGATTTTACAGAGCAGGCTAGTAAGCTGACAGTTGAGATAACAAGCTTCAGAAGACAGAGCTCTCTGCTACTTTGAAAGTCGTGGAGCTCAATGGCTCTTTTGCATAAATAACAACTGGAGTTTCTTAACACTTCCTGTGCTTGAAACAATATTAGACTTATGTCTCTGCTACTAATGTTTTAATGGGAAAAAAAGGTACAAAGGGTGGCACTAACTAAATGCCCTGATCGGCAACTCCAAGGGGGTAGCAAGGCTTGAAGGCTGTGCCACCAGATCAATAGAGTTATAATTATGGTGAAGGAAAGAGCATGTAGAAATCCGGGCACCAGCCAGCAGGATATGCTGCAAACAATACCTTTTTTTTCCATCCCCAAAATCCCTGACAGAGTATTGTAGAGGCTTAACAGCCGTTTCACAGACAAAACTGCTTCTTCAGAGGCAACAAGGCCTCTGAAGAAGCAGTTTTGTCGGTGAAACGGCGGTTAGGCCTCTACAATACTCTGTCAGGGATCTTGGGGATGGAATAAAAGGTGTTGTTTGCAGCATATCCTGCTGGCTGGTGCCCGGATTTCTACATGCTCTTTCCTTCACCATACTAATGTTTTATTTCTTAGCTGTACTACGCATACAAATCATTATATCATATATTTTTTTTCCGCTTCAGTGTCTCTTTAAGCTTCACAGCAGTCCTATGCAAATATAAACTGCTAAAGGGTTTGTAAAGGTGGCCACTAATGATCCAATTTTTTTCATCCAATCTTACCAAATTGGTAATGGCCCATATACAATTAACTTTTTCTCCTGAGTTATCTCTTGGGAGATAATTTTCATATTCTCTCTTTAACTTTTAAGCATTTTACAATTGAAAAAGTACCCAAAAGTTGTTAGTTGGTGGATTAAGGCTACTTACACACCAAGACGTTGCATTTCAGGGGACATTATGGACGCATAACGTGCCCCTAATGCAACGTATGGTGGTGTTGAAGTTGGACGTCAGATTAAGCTGCTGTTATGCAGCCCTCAAAGTAGCCGCTCCAGGTTAGTGATGGGAAGTTCAGATCTTTTTAAGGATTCGGATCATTTGAATCGGATCATTGAAAAGATCCGGATCTTTGAACCGAAATCCTTTGAATCATTTTACTAGGGAAGCAGAAGGGTGAAATGACTAGCAGGACAGGACTATCCCTGCACTGTACATTCTGTATGTTCCTGTTTCTTCCAGACAGACATCCACTGTGAACCGAATCTTTCATTGTGATGATCCGGATAATTCGACTCACAAAAAAGATCCGGATCAAATGAACGATTCGTTCATGATCCGGACAACACTACAGTCCTACCACTAGTCTCTGCAGTGCAGTGAATATTAATTAGCCATGTGGCTGGCCGCGGAGGAGGAGGGGAGACCTCCTCCTCCAACATTACTGAGCATGTGCAAACAGTCTAACGCTGCTTAGCCCAGTATAACGTACAGCATGCAGCACTTTGTTTAAACGTGCAGCGTTACTATATAAAGCAACGTGGGCACTGTGAACAGCACAATTTATTTTACAGTGCTGTGAGTTAGGCTGCGTTACTGCCTGCTGTAACGTGGGACTTTAACGTCCCACTGGGAAACCAGCCTAAAAAGCATTTTATGACAAGGAGTGAAAATATGACCCAGGAGAAAACTCAGGAGAAAAAAATTAATTGCAGAAATAATGGTTGTTTGAATTTTCTTGCAGTAAAACCTTACCTCAAACTGTCTCTCACTGTTTCTTGGCTATTTAAGTGTTTCAGAAAACGGGACTGTATTGGACCCAGTTGAGTGGAACAGCTTAGAGAAGCTCTTTTGCATAGATAACTTTTTTTTTTTTTTTTTAACTCTTGTACTGGAAAACAACATGAGACTATTTTCTTTGCTACTAATTTTCTATTGCTTAGCTCTACTATACATACAATTCATTGTCCCCCTAATCCTGTGTCTCTAATTCTGGATCCACACCATACAATTTTTAAGCCGAATTACATGCCTGATCGATTATTTCCAGCATGTCCGATATGAGGATCGATCGATTCCATGAGCGATTTTATGACCGATTTCTGTTTCTATGAAATCGATCGATCCTCAGATCGGACATGCAGGAAAAAAATCGATCTGGCATGTAAATTGGCCAAAAAATTGTATGGTGTGGATCCAGCATAATACTTTTAGACATAGACCCTGAACCAGCATGCAGATCAGGTGCTCTGACTCAAGTCTGACTAGATTAGCCACATGCTTGTTTCAGGGTTGGGACAAAGACACTGCTGATGTGAGAAGACCAACAGGATGCCAGGCAACTGGTATTGTTTAAATGGAAATAAATATGGTAGCCTCCATAAAACTTCCACCTTGGGTTTCCATTAAAGAGAACCCGAGGTGGGTTCTAAGAATACTATCAGCACACAGAGGCTGGGTCTGCGTATAATGCCCAGCCTCTGTTGCTATACTGCTCCCCCCCCAGGCCCCCCTGCGCTCTGCTTGCCCCCCATAAATGAAACGCCTTGCTAGCGACATGCAGCGTTTCTCGATGCTTTCCCGCCTCCTCCATAGCGCCGCTTCCTGCCTGCGTCCCTTCCTTCCAATCAGCATGGAGGGAAGGGACGCAGGCAGGGAGAGGCGACATACAGGAGACAGGGGAGCGGCAAGACTGACACTGCAAAACAGGGCCGGGCCGAGGCATAGGCTGGAGAGGCTCCAGCCTCAGGGTGCAGTGTAGGAGGGGGCGCACAATTCATTCAGCTGTCATTCCTAATTGTGTTTGAAGCAGAAAGAAATAAGAAAAGGAGATACATGGAAGTGACTGCAAGCCAGATAACTAGAGATTAAGGTGTTGGGGGCCCTGGGGTGCCTCTTAGTCTAATAGCAATCAGTGTGTGACGGCTGGGGTGGAGGGATGGATGGGCGCACTTTGGTGTCTCAGCCTTGGGTGCTGCAGGAGGACCTTGTCCCGGCTCTGCTGCAAAATGTAAACAGCCGGTTGCGAAACGCTGCATGTCGCTAGCAAGGCGTTTCATTTATGGGGGACAAACAGAGCGCAGGGGGGCCTGTGGGGGGGAGCAGTATAACAAAAAATAATAAAAAGTGGGGAGTGTGGGAGGTAAGGAGTTAATTTTTTGTGTAAAACTAATGTAATTGTATGTGAAAAATGCTTTAGGGTGTGGTTTTACTATTTGGTCACAAGATGGTAACAGAAACTTTTTGTTTAATGCGACCTGCAAGCGTCCGGAAGTACTAGGAGGCTGTGAAAGTTTTTATTTTTCACAATGATCGCGCTGCTTATCGGAGAAGCAGCGGATCATTGCGGGGCTTAGATCAACGAACGGGAATGGATTTTCCCGTTCATTGATCTCCGGGAGAGCGGCGGGCAGCGTGTTTACGAGCGGGAGTGCAGGCAGCGGCGGGAGCGCGGAAAGTACGGATTTCTCTGTCCCTGGTGGTGAAAGCATGGAAAAAGGGACGGAGAAATCTGTACGCGTGGGGGTAAAGTGGTTAAATATGTGCAAACGTATACAAATAAGAAGTACATTTTTCCCAGAGTAAAATGAGCCATAAATTTATCCTATAATGCTATCACTTACAGTAGGCAGTAGAAATCTGACAGAAGTGACAGGTTTTGGACTAGTCCATCTCTTCATAGGGGATTCTCAGCAAGGCTTTTATTCTTTATAAAGTTATTCCCTAAAAAGGATTTAAACAATGATGCTGGCCAGCTTCCCTGCTCACTAAGTGCTTTTGAAAAGAAATATATCCCTGAGAATCCCCTATAAAGAGATGGACTAGTCCAAAACCTGTCACTTCTGTCAGATTTCTACTACCTACTGTAAGGGCTGGTGCACACCGAGCGGCTTTTTCAGCGTTTCTGCAGCCGCTTGCGGCTGTGGATACGCTCGGTCAATGTATCTCAATGGGGTGGTTCACACCAGAGCGGGAGGCGTTTTGCAGAAACACATACTCCCGGGCTGCTGCAGATTTTGGATTGTGGATGCGTTTCTGCCTCCAATGTAGAGTATAGGAAAAACGCAAACCGCTCTGAAAAACGGCAGTTCAGAGCGGTTTAGCCGGCGTTTTTGTTACAGAAGCTGTTCAGTAACAGCTTTACTGTAACAATATCTGAAATCTACTACACCAAAAATGCTTCACAAAACCGCAAAATGCTAGGAGAAACGCTACAGAAAAATAACAAAAATCGTTTCAAAATCTGCTAGCATTTTGCGGATCTGCTAGCGGGTTTTGGTGTGCACCAGGCCTCAGTATCAGCAACATAGGAGAAAAGTCATTTATGGCTCATTTTACTCTGGGAAAAAATGTACTTCTTATTTGTATATGTTTGCACATATTTTACATTTTTACAGTTTTTCGCTGTAGTGCCCCTTTAATGATTTTGATACAGTATATCTACATCCCCGGAGACTTCATCTTAGCCTCAGGGGCACAGATATTCGTATCTCACCGCGATCGTTGCTGTTCATGCTCCCACGCCTCATGCATGTGCTCCTACACTGGTTCTCGTTGACCCCCGTTAGTAGGGAGATCACTGAATGGGATTGTAGTTCCCATTCATTGATCTAAGTCACTGTGTCAATGACAATGTCAGTGATCAATGAGATGCCTGTGGTCATTGTAAAAAACAAAGTAACACATGCACGTGTTACTTCCTCTTAGCGTACTAACAGTATGTGGCAGGAAGAAAAATGTGCGAGGACATCTTATGGCCAAATAGTAAAATTACACCTACATACATTTTTTTTAACAAATACACATACCATTAAAATTATCTCCTTACCTCCCCCACTCTTCCATAGTTACACAAAAAAATTGTAGATTTAAAAAAAATAACTGACGAAAAAATAAATACAAAAATAGTTACCTTAGAGACTGAACTTTTTTTTTAATACTGTATGTTTGTCTTGAGGGTATATTACTGTTATTTTTGCATATATGGGCTTGTAATTAGTGATGGATGCAAAACAGAAAAAATATACCTTTATTTCCGAATACAATATCGGCGCCATACATTGTCCTAGGGAAATATTTTAAACGTTGCAATAACTGGGACAAATGGGCTAATAAAATGTGTAGGTTTTACCCACAGTAGAACGTTTTATTTTAAAACTATAATGGCCGAAAACTGAGTAATAATAATTTCCTCCACTCGCCGCATCACTTCTTGCAATGTTGCCCTCTATACTTCGGAGGGCGGCATTGCAGGAAGTGATGCGGCGAGCGGAGGAAGAAGGTAAGCTCCCCGCTCGTTGCCGCTATACATTAGGTTTTTGCGCAAATAGCTGGAGGAGGATAGGGGACGGTGGACCCAGGTGAGGGGGGGGGAGCGACCCTCCTCCCTGCCGACCACTGTCACCCCCGTCCTGGCTGCTACCCCCTCCAACATGGCGGCCCCCTCTCCCCCCACGGCTGGGCATACGTTTCCACGGACTGGAAACGTATGCTGCAAAAATGCATGTTTTTAAAAAACGGGGGAAGAGAAAAAAAAAGATTAGAAAAACGGATCCGTTTGAAACGGATCTGATCCTGAATGGACAAGTGTGGACCTACCATAAGGCCCCGTTCAGACTATGTGCGTTCCTAGCCGTTTTTACAGAACGCATACGGGCAGACTTTGCACATAGAAACGGCTACTAATGTTTTCTAATAGCCTCGTTCACATGTAGTATGCGAATGAGACGCATACGTTTCTCATCCACATTGCTGCATGCAGTTCTGTGCGTTTATAGATGTGTATCAAAAACGCGTACTATTGCGTTTTTAGCGTACGTTTCCTTCTGCGTTTCCCATAATTCTTTTCTGTTTCCTGTGTGACGTGTGTGTGCAAAACGCAATAGAAAACGCATTTCAACACCAGAAAAACGCATACAAACGCATGCGTTTTTCAACTTGCATTTCTTTGAATTGCTATGCGTTCTGTAAACACGGACAGTATGAACAGGGCCTTAGAGCTGATTCACACTGCAAGAGCTTTTTAAGTGCTAGAGATTTTAAAAGCTCTTGCTAATGCAATGCTATGGGGGATTTTTATAAATTCACATCGCTCCAGTGTGAACACACACATAGGATAACATTAGCAAATGGTTTTAAAATCACAAAGCGCTCAGGAAAGCTCTTGTAGTGTGAGCCAGTCCTTAGAAGTGTGAAAAAGCAGTGCGTCTTTTTGCTACCAATTTTTCATTAGGGAGAATTTTATGTGCAAAATTGCACCTGCTTTTATTTAATACATTACAGTTCGATATGCATGTTTTTTTCATCTGAGGTGCGAAAACAAAAGCAATCCTGCTTTTTTTTTTTTGCTGCATGCATAAAATTGCACTATTAGGGCTGGTGCACACCAAAACCCGCTAGCAGATCCGCAAAATGCTAGCAGATTTTTAAACGCTTTTTTTTATTTTTATGAGGCGTTTTGCGGATTGCTGCTGCGGTTTTCAGTATAGTAGATTTCATATATTGTTACAGTAAAGCTGTTACTGAACAGCTTCTGTAACAAAAACGCCTGCAAAACCGCTCTGAAGTGCCGTTTTTCAGAGCGGTTTGCGTTTTTTCTATACTTAACATTGAGGCAGAAACGCATCCGAAATCCAAAAAATGCCTCACCCAGGCATTTTTCGTTTCTGCAAAACGCCTGCCGCTCTGGTGTGCACCACCCCATTGAGATACATTGACCAAGCGTATCTGCACCCGCAAGCGGATCTGAAAACGCCCAAAAAGCCGCTCGGTGTGCACCAGCCCTAAATGTGATTACTGCGATTCTCTATAGAAAACCACTAAGTGTAATTTTGGCAAGTGTGACCCCTGCCCAAGAGTGAACTAGCCTATTGATTAGCATTGGTTCTCAGTTTAAAGTGGAGCTGAACTCTTGCACAGGGCAGAAGGAAAACATAGAGAAATCCACCCTGCATGTATTTAGAGAGTTTATATATTTCTATATACATACAGTATATATGCAGTATTTACGCGCTGTGTCAGGTCACCTCAACTCTTCCAAGCTTTTTGCTGCATACAAGCCTTTGGAGGTACTCTGCAGAAGGGGGGAGAGAAGCCGGCCCCCCTAGCCCCCTGTGGTTGAGGGGGTCGCAGGCCCATGGGGGGCTTTTGTTATGGCCTTGAATGGCGCCATACTCAATGCATTAATACGCGAGGGGGCGGCAGCTGCCTGAGAAACATTGAGTTACATAAACCGATATTTCTGGATGTACGTCACACTTACACGGGCATAAAGGAATGATTTGTTTGAAAACTGATTTTTTTTTTCCCTTTAGGATCAAATGGCTCCACTGCCTCCGAACATTTATCCTGCTCATTGAATCCATTTTTTTTTACATTTCAAAACCGAATGAAAGACAGTTTCCAGAAAAAGTATGGGGAGCACAAAGCTGGTACAAAAATAGGATTCACTTTAATTAATAAATATGCCACAAAACATAGACAAACAACCCTGAATTAACATGTACCCTCCCATAAAAAACACCATGGAACCAGCTGGCCACAAAGATTCCAGAATATCAAAAAGTTCTGACCGGAATGCACTCCTGTTTAAATCAAAAACACATGCGTATCATAATCTTCGGGCCCAGTATAATAAGCTGTATCCAATTCAACCCAATAGTGGTCACCAGACAGTTGGCATCCCTATCAATCCCGTCTGTATATAGTATGCAATACAAGCCTCTACATACATATGTTTACACCCTCATTACAGACACAGACAGTGTCTAACCTCAACCCCTGAATGGCTGCAGCAGTGTGGTAAAAACATTCACGTGGCCTGGCTGGCCGGGCAGTAGATTCAGAGATAGCTTGGTTTACTTGCGCGCCTCATAATTTTGCGCCCTGCGTCCATGGTGGTTTTAGTTTCATCATCTGAAGAGAACATCTTTGCGCGTAGTTGTGTTTCAGTTTTTGGAATGCGCAGAATACCACTCAACGCTGTTTTGATGCCTAATCATAATGAATCCACAATTTGCCACACTCGAGTTCAGAATTTAGGAAGGTTTTACTGCAGGAAAGTTCAAAGGGTCATTATTTTTGCTTTGTTTTTTAGCTTAAAAGTGCAGTGTTCTTTAAAAAAAAAAAGGCTATATAACTGAAAATAAAAATATGAGACTTTTCTTTGCTACTTATGTTCTATTCATTATCAGTACTACACATACAATTCATTATATCATAAGTTGGGGTTTTTTTGCTTCCGGTTTAGTATAACTCTGCATTGCATTCTGGGTACCTGGCTTGCGCTCATGCGATGCATGTTCAGTTTCCCTGTAGCAGCAGAATCTCTGATTTATGGCATTCTAGGATTATTGAGTCCTTTGCTTCTAGGTGATGCGTTACAGTTGGCGGTACATAGCGCCCTTTTCAGGGGCATAGCAATAGGGGTTGCAGAGGTTGCGACTGTATCGGGGTCCCGAAGGGCCCTCCCTCAACTACAGTATTAGCTTTCTATTGATCCTGTGCTCATAATCACTTCTATGGATACGTTGAATAGTGGTAATCATTAACAAACTGTTTCCCATCCCCTTCTTGCACCTCTGACACTGTAGTTGCCATTGGCAGGTTTTGGTGCGCCGTGCCAATTGTTATATATAGAGTGCTTTGGGGGCCCCATTGTAAAACTTGCATTGGGGCCCACAGCTCCTTAGCTACGCCACTCGCCCTTTTCTAAGCTAGACTCTCCTCCTTCTTATGTGACCTGACCAGGATATCCCTGCTCGATCTTTACTTAAAATTAGAAAAACTCATCTATGTGCATAGGGGGGCCCCACACAGGTTTGAAAAATTCTGAAAGTGTTTGTTGGACTCACATGGTTTAGTGGATTTTGATTGAATCAGGGACAGATTGGTGGGCTCTCTATAGGCCCACAACGCACAAAGCGCTAAAATGTAAAGTGACTAAAAAACAAAAAGTCCAATACTTACTTGTGGACAGGGAAGGGTTTGGATCCTATAGCGCCTTCCCGTTCCTCTCTTGTTCCCCTCATTCCAGCGCCCATTTAAATTGACGCCTTGGGAGGCTTTGGAAGCACTCGTGTCTCCAAGTGCTTCCGAAGATGGGCGGCTCCGCACTGCGCATGCGCGTGACCGCATGCAAATACGCTCACGCATACGCGGTACAGAGCGGCCCACCTTCAGAAGCACTGAGTGCTTACAAAGCCTCCCATGGGCTCAGGCAGGGGCGTTGTTAGCCCCAAAGATCTTTGGCACGTGCCGCGGATCTATTCTGGGGTGCCCCGGATGTCCCCCAGGCAGAGTCAGCTGTGGTGCCTCAATGACGGGCATGCTGGGTGATATGGTGCGATGCCTGGGGGCTGTGATGCCTTTATGGGGGCATGCAGGGAGCTGTGGTTCTTCTATGGGGGCATGCTGGGAGTTGTGGAGCCTCAATGGAAGGCCAGTGGGAGCATGGGAGGGGGTCCACTAGACGGTTAGGGAATGCTATGGGGGAACTGCCAGATACCTGGTGACAGGCTAGCCCACCAAGCAAAAATCCAGACCAGCCAGCACAGAAGCCAGGTAAATCTGCCTAGTTATGTTTAAAGGACACTATTTATTTTATATGTTGCATTTTTTTTTTTGTACATTAATGGAGAGGGGGCTTCATCCAACATTTTGCTAGGCAGGCCTTAGACTGCTGTTAAGTTCATGTACATTTGGCTCCACCCATGACCACACCCACATTCTGGTGCATGGCCACACCCATTTTCCAGCTGGAGTGCCCAAAGGTGCCCCAGATCTCTTAGGAGCCTAGCAACGCCCCTGGGCTCAGGGATGTGTATTCCACCATTTGGATGAAAGCACCCAGCGGGAGTGACAACGCTGGAACGAGGAGAGCAAAAAAAGACAGGGAAGGCTCTATAGGATCCAGAGCCTTCCCTGTCCACAGGCATACCTCCCAACTTCTGAGATAAGAAAGAGGGACACTTAAGCAACGCCCCCTACACAACCGTAGTCACGCCCCTGCCACACCCCTAGTCACGCCCCCGACACACCAGTATATCAATTTAAAGGATGGAAATACATTTTAGAGATATAGATTAGATTAGATATAGATTAATGCATAAAAATACATATATTTACATAGATCTGTACATCAGTCCTGAAAGAGGGACAGAGGGATTTGGTTCCCAAAGAGGGACTGTCAGTCCAAAATAGGGACAATTGGAAGCTATGTTCACTGCATCAGTCCCATAGAGCAGTGTTTCTCAACATCTTATTGGTATGTACCCCTTTTAAAACCCTGTACTCACCAAATACCCCCTAGCATACTAAACATTATCACAAGTACCCCTTGACAAATATATATTTAATCGTAGTACATGATACTTGGTTCTAAATGATTTCCCGATTTCCAAGCATTTACTATTGCTTTTAATTAGCTAAAATACAAATTTGTTGTTGTTTAACCATTTATGCCGCGCAGACGTGAGTTTCACGTCTGCAGCCGCAGCAGCTAGAGCCTCTGGGACGTGCTAGTCACGTCCCTGCAGTTTGGGGGGGTCTGCAGGCGATCGTGCAGGCAGATGCCCGAGATCGCGCCTCTGCTGCTAGCAGTGGGAATTGGCTGCAGGGGACAAAAGTCCCCTGTGCCAATCCGAGCATGTCCCCCGAGAATAAACACTGTTTTTGTTCAAAAACAGTGTTTATTCTTACATCTCCCGCCGGTGATTTCTGCCGGTTTCCGCCGCCTGATCGTTAAATTTATGAATGAAACAATGTTTCCATTCATAATCTCCCTGCCGGCAATGTGATCGTGTCACTTCCTTAGTTACAATGTAGTGATAAATTGGGCTTCATTCACAAAAGAGTGCTAACTGGTAGCACGGCCGTTTTTCGTGAGAATTTTCGTGTTCGCGCGCAATTAAACATTTTCGCACAAAATCATTACCCTGAAAACGTTTAATTGCGTGCAATCGCGAAAATTCGCGCGAAAAACGGCCGTGCTAACAGTTAGCACTCTTTTGTGAATCAAGCCCATTGTATCCTAATAGGATTTTTGCTCAGCGGGACATTTTGTGGCCAAATAGTAAAGTACACCTACTGACTTTAGGGAAGAAAAAAAATAATATTTATGGCAAGAGGGCATATAATTATGAAACAATGGGCTAAAAATGAGTGATGGATGTAAAACTGAAAAAATGGACCTTTATTTCCAAATAAAATATTGTCACCAAACATTGTACTAGGGATATAATTTTAACGTCGCAATAACCGGGACAAATGGGCAAATAAAATGTGTGGATTTTAATTAAGGTAGCATGAATTATTTTAAAACTATAATGGCTGAAAACTTAAACATAATGATTTTTTTTCAATTTTTTTCTTATTATTTCCATCATAATGCATTTAGAATAAAATAATTCTTAGCATAATGTACCACCCAAAGAAAGCCTAATTGGTGGTGGAAAAAACAAGATCATTTTGTTGTGATAAGTAGTGATAAAGTTATTGCGGAATGAATGGGAGGAGTGCTGACAGGTAAAAATTCCTCTCGTCCATAAGGTGAAAGATACCCGCGGGCTGAAATGGTAAAATAAGATTTATCATTTTCTAAACCTGTAAATTTGTTATTTTTAGTTAAGTATATCAAGCCCGAGTACCCCCTGGAACCATCAGAAGTACCCCCGGGGTACGTGTACCACACGTTGAGAACCTAGGCCATAGTGTGCTGGACTCACTCCTGCCTGTGATCTCCTTCCCTGGCTCCACCAGCCAATGAGCAGCGAGGAGTACTTCTATTAGAATTCCTGCTGCTTTGTGAAGAGAGTTTGGAAAGGAGGGGCGGAGCCTAAACACTCATCACAACTGCTCAGTGAGATCTAGAGGTTAATGTTCCCCGTTCTCACTGTGTGGTAGACAAGATAATAAACAATTTCAGACAATAGACATAACAGCCGTAAGTGCGGCTTACACAGAGTGTATGACAGGCTGATAGCGGCTTTAGCAGACACAATCCGCACGCGGGTATTAGCGAGGCCTGGATCCATCTGCAGGCTTTTATCTAAATTACGGAGTGGATGTCATCTCCTCCCATCCTCTCATAATACCAGCCTTAGGTCACCCGTGTGTATTACATTCCTCTCCGGGCTTCTGGCCCATTCCTCTGCTGAATCTCTCCTATGTTCAGCTATTAAAAAACATTTTACTCACAAAACAGACATATGACGATGGAAATGTAGATTTTACTTTATTCCCAACATGATAACCTTAAAGAGAAACTCCAACCTAGAATTGAACTTTATCCCAATCAGTAGCTGATACCCCCTATTACATGATAAATATAATGCAGACTTTGTATTGCTGTGCGTTAGTCCTCGTTATCAATTTTTATAACGTGCGACTTTAACGTCCCACTGTGAAAGAGGCCCACTGTGTTTTGGCAAGCAAATGGACCGGATCCGGATCGTATCAGGACATGATCCGGATCCGGTCCGTTGGCATCAGGACTGTATCAGGCTGCCATCCGGATCCGGATTGTAAAAAAATAACAAAATACCTTTAAAGTTGTTGGGGTCAGCAGAAGGTGCACCTGGTGCACCTGTACAATCAGGTCCTCCGCTGTAGGCCTCACCTCCACCTCCCGACATACTGCCAAACAGCTCCAGCACGTGTGTCACTGCTGCTCCACTCCAGATATGCTGGGCCCATGTGTCCCCATCCGAAATGGCCGCTATGATACGCATAGGAAGTGGGGTAGAACGTCAGGTGTTTGTCTCCAGTGTGTTCTGTTCTGTGCTTCCGTTTCCCATTGGTTCTGTTTCTGGATGGTGCAGTCAGGCTCCGGTCCGGGTGCGTGGGCCGGATGAGCTGGACCAAAAAATATCGCATGTTGGAAAAGTGTCCGGAGTCCGGATCCGGTCCGGCTCCGTACTGTACGGAACGGACGCGTGTGAACGTCCGCATAGCCTTTGCATTGCTATGCGGAACGTATGTTCCGTTTGTACAGTATACGGTCCGGATCCGATCAGGCGGATCCGGACAGGGAACGCTAATGTGAACCGGGCCTTAAAGTGAACCCAAGGTGACAATCTTCAGTAGCATGGTTTTATCTTATGACATAAAACGATAAAGGGTGAAAAATAAGATTTACATTTTTGCCTTTCTTTTTCCCTTTAAAATACATAGAAAGTACAAGTAACCTTGGAATTAAAATACCTACCAAAAAAGTCTAATCTGTCTTAAAAAAAGGGATATATTATTTAGTCATCTGTGAAGATAAAATTATTAATGAACCATTTGAAAGACACTGGTTAAAAATGGTTTCCATAGGAGTGTAGCAAGGTGTTAACCAATGCTATACAAAAAAAAAAAAAAAAAAAAAAACCTGCAAAGGCTCATCTAAAAATTTCTAAACGTTTCTCGATTCCCCGCAGACCTTTCAGGATAATCTTCTGTGGATGGACAAGTTAAAAGTGGATCTTTTCGGTACACATTCTGAAAACATTGGCCCAGTTACATTACATCTTGTACATCACTGACATATCTTACCACGATAGAAAAAAATTATGCCAACAGTGAAACTTGGTGGCGGAAGTCTAATGGCATAGGTATGCTTTGCTGCCCTCTTTAAACAAAACTAAGGTTTAGGTTTTAGCGATTCACTCAAAATCCTGGCTTGATCCCCACTGAGATCTTGTGGTGTACCTCCAAAATGCAATTCATGAATTGCTGGAAATAAAAAATGTACACATATATTTTTTTTCAATGGCATTGACTGTTCTCATGTTAGGGTATGTGTTTAATTACAGTTGTTTCTGCTAAAAGTGGCCATTGGCCAAGTCTAAGACCCCATTACTTTTTCACAAGAATGCTTTTGTGTTTTGGTGATCTTTCTTCCTTCAACAAATCAAATCAGCATTCCAAAACTGTGGATTATGCTTACTCGGGTAGACCTCAAACACATCCCTATAGGTTACTGAAGCCACATATTACATGAACTGAAAGAAAAGAGTGGACGTGCCTCTGCACTTGCAGTTCGCAAAGACTTGAACTGCACAAGAAGAGAGCTACAGCGATGGAAGCGCAATCACGAGGGGCGCACCCGCACATGTGCAGAAGCCTGCGACCCAGTTGCGGGTCATGATCTTATGGAGGGGACAGCGACAGCTTGGAAAACAGGGAAACTTTGATGCTGGAACGATTAAACTTCTAGGGACTGGAAGTAGCCCCAGGTAAGTAAAACTGCACTCATTTCTTTAAGTGCATGTATCCTTTAACCATTTCAGCCCATGGGGATTTTTCACCTTATGCATCAGAGCAATATTCACCTCCCATTCATTCGCTAATAACTTTATCACTACTTAACACAATTTATTGATCTATATCTTGTTTTTTTCCGCCACTAATTAGGCTTTCTTTGGGTGGTACATTTTGCTAAGAGCCACTTTACTGTAAATGCATTTTAACAGGATTAATAAGAAAAAAAAATGGAAAAAATTCATTATTTCTCAGTTTTCGGGCATTATAGCTTTAAAATAATCCATGCTACCAAAATTAAAACCTATGTATTTTATTTGCCTGTTTGTCTTGATTATAATACCATTTAAATTTTGTCCCTATCACAATGTATGGCGCCAATATTTTATTTGGAAATAAAGGTGCATTGTTTCCGTTTTGCGTCCATCACTATTTACAATCTTATAATTTAAAAAATGTTTGTAGTATAATCCCTTAACCACTTGCCGACCGCCCACTGTACATTGGCGGCGGCAAAGTGGCAGCCCCAGGACCACGTAACGCACATTGGCGTCGGGTCCTGGGACTCTTCCGGGCCAGGGATCGCGCGCATTTATGCGCGCACATCCGCCGGCATTAGGCTCCGCCCACCCGCGACGACATCCCGCTGGCCATACGGAAGCGCCGGCGGGATGTTAACCCCTGATCTGCCGCATACAAAGCGTATAATACGCTTTGTATTGTATACAAAGCGTATTATACAGGCTGCCTCCTGCCCTGGTGGTCCCAGTGTCCGAGGGACCACCAGGGCAGGCTGCAGCCACCCTAGTCTGCACCCAAACACACTGATCTGCCCCCCCCCTGCCCCCTGATCGCCCACAACACCCCTCAGACCCCCCCCCCTGCCCACCCCCCAGACCACTGTTTGCACCCAATCACCCCCCTAATCACCCATCAATCACTCCCTGTCACTATCTGTCAACGCTATTTTTTTTTTAGTCCCTAAACTGCCCCCTGGGGACTCCTGATCACCCCCTCACCCCTCAGATTCTCCCCAGACCCCCCCCCCCCCTGTGTACTGTATGCCTCTATCCCCCCTGATCACCTGTCAATCACCCATCAATCACCCCCTGTCACTGCCACCCATCAATCAGCCCCTAACCTGCCCCTTGCGGGCAATCTGATCACCCACCCCCACCATTAGATCACCTGCAGACCCGACATCAGATCACCTCCCAAGTGCAGTGTTTACATCTGTTCTCTCTTCTAAACACCCACTAATTACCCATAAATCACCCCCTATCACCACCTGTCACTGTTACCCATCAGATTAGACCCTAATCTGCCCCTTGCGGGCACCCAATCACCCGCCCACACGCTCAGATTGCCCTCAGACCCCCCCCCCCTTATCAATTCGCCAGTGCATTATTTACATCTGTTCTTCCCTGTAATAACCCACTGATCACCTGTCAATCACCTATCAATCACCCCCTGTCACTGCCACCCATCAATCACCCCCTGTCACTGCCACCCATCAATCAGCCCCTAACCTGCCCCTTGCGGGCAATCTGATCACCCACCCACACCATTAGATCGCCTGCAGACCCGACGTCAGATCACCTCCCAAGTGCACTGTTTACATCTGTTCTCTCTTCTAAACACCCACTAATTACCCATCAATCACCCCCTATCACCACCTGTCACTGTTACCCATCAGATTAGACCCTAATCTGCCCCTTGCGGGCACCCAATCACCCGCCCACACGGTCAGATTGCCCTCAGACCCCCCTTATCAATTCGCCATTATTTGCATTATTTACATCTTTTCTTCCCTGTAATAACCCACTGATCACCTGTCAATCACCTATCAATCACCCCCTGTCACTGCCACCCATCAATCACCCCCTGTCACTGCCACCCATGAATCAGCCCCTAAGTTAGCCCTAACCTGCCCCTTGCGGGCAATCTGATCACCCACCCACACCATCAGATCGCCTGCAGACCCGACGTCAGATCACCTCCCAAGTGCACTGTTTACATCTGTTCTCTCCTCTAAACACCCACTAATTACCCATCAATCACCCCCTGTCACCACCTGTCACTGCTACCCATCAGATTAGACCCCTATCTGCCCCTAGGGCACCCAATCACCCGCCCACACCCACAGAACGCCCTCAGACCCCAGCCCTGATCACCTCGCCAGTGCATTGCTTGCATCTATTCCCCCCACAAATCACACTTTAAGATACCCATCAATCACCTCCTGTCACCCCCTAGCACACCTACCCATCAAATCAGGCCCTAATTTGCCCCGTGTGGGCTCCTGATCACTCGGCCAAACCCTCAGATCCCCCTCAGACCCCCTTCCGAACACCTCCCTAGTGCATTGATTGCATCTATTTTCCCCTCTAACCACCCCCTAAGACACCCATCAATCACCTCCTGTCACCCCCCCTAGCACTCCTATCCATCAGATCAGGCCCAATACAACCTGTCATGTAAGAGGCCACCCTGCTTATGACTGGTTCCACAAAATTCGCCCCCTCATAGACCACCTGCCATCAAAATTTGCAGATGCTTATACCCCTGAACAGTCATTTTGAGACATTTGGTTTCCAGACTACTCACGGTTTTGGGCCTGTAAAATGCCAGGGCAGTATAGGAACTCCACAAGTGACCCCTTTTTTAGAAAAAAGACACCCCAAGGTATTCTGTTAGGTGTATGAAGAGTTCATAGAAGATTTTACTTTTTTGTCAAAAGTTAGTGGAAATTGATTTTTATTGTTTTTTCACAAAGTTTCATTTTTCACTAAACTTGTGACAAAAAATAAAATCTTCTATGAACTCACCATACTCCTAACGGAATACCTTGGGGTGTCTTCTTTCTAAAATGGGGTCACTTGTGGTGTTCCTATACTGCCCTGGCATTTTAGGGGCCCTAAACCGTGAGGAGTAGTCTAGAAAACAAATGCCTCAAAATGACCTGTGAATAGGACGTTGGGCCCCTTAGCGCACCTAGGATGCAAAAAAGTGTCACACATGTCGTATCGCCGTACTCAGGAGAAGTAGTATAATGTGTTTTGGGGTGTATTTTTAAACATACCCATGCTGGGTGGGAGAAATCTCTCTGTAAATGGACAGTTGTGTGTAAAAAAAATTCTAAAATTTGTCATTTACAGAGATATTTCTCCCACCCAGCATGGGTATATGTAAAAATACACCCCAAAACACATTATACTTTTTCTCCTGAGTACGGCAATACCATGTGTGGCACTTTTTTGCAGCCTAACTGCGCTAAGGGGCCCAAAGTCCAATGAGCACCTTTAGGCTTTACAGGGGTGCTTACAATTTAGCACCCCCCAAAATGCCAGGACAGTAAACACACCCCACAAATGACCCCATTTTGGAAAGTAGACACTTCAAGGTATTCAGAGAGGAACATAGTTAGTCCGTGTCAGATTTCATTTTTTTTTGTCGCAAGTTAGAAGAAATGGAAACTTTTTTTTATTTTTTTTTTGTCACAAAGTGTCATTTTCCGCTAACTTGTGACAAAAAATAAGATCTTCTATGAACTCACCATGCCTCTCAGTGAATACTTTGAGATGTCTTCTTTCCAAAATGGGGTCATTTGGGGGGTAGTTATAACATCCTGGAATTTTAGCACCTCATGAAACATGACAGGGGGTCAGAAAAGTCAGAGATGCTTAAAAATGGGAAAATTCACTTTTGGCACCATAGTTTGTAAATGCTATAACTTTTACCCAAACCAATAAATATAGGCTAAATTAGTTTTTTTTATCAAAAACATGTATGTCCACATTTTACGTGCTGCATGTATACAGAAATTTTACTTTATTTGAAAAATGTCAGCACAGAAAATAAAAAAAAATCATTTTTTTGACAAAATTCATGTCTTTTTTGATGAATATAATAAAAAGTAAAAATCGCAGCAGCAATCAAATCGCACCAAAAGAAAGCTGTATTAGTGTCAAGAAAAGGAGGTAAAATTCATTTAGATGGTAGGTTGTATGACCGAGAAATAAACCGTTAAAGCTGCAGTGGTCTGAATGGAAAAAAAAGGCTCTGGTCCTTAAGGGGTTTTATGACTGCAGTCCTTAAGTGGTTAAAATGCATATTTAAAAAGTTCAGACCCTTAGGTAACTATTTATGTCTTTTTTTTTTATTATTGTAATTTTTGTTTTTTTTCCATTAAAAATTTTATTTGGGTAATATTTTGGTGTGGGACATAAATAGTTAATTTTTAATGGTGTTATTTGTGTAAACTGTAATGTAAAAAATGTGTAGATGTAGTTTTACTATTTGGCCACAAGATGGCCACCTTCATTTTTGTGTTCCCTCCTTGTACTTCTCGCTAAGCGGAAGTACAAGGGGGATGCGGAAATCTTTCCGGGCAGAAGAACTGAAGCCTCACGGGTGAGCGCTTCGGTTTTTTTTTGCGGGGGAAAGGGATCGGTGATCGGGAACCATGTTCCCTTTCACTGATCCTAGGGCTACCGGAGGACACCATGGGGACACGGGATCGCACGCGGGAGTGCGCTGAATCGCGGGAGCGCAGCTCAGCAGTCGCCCGGACGTGAGCTTCACGTCCGGGCGGCAGAAATGGTTAAAGAGGAACTCCAGTGAAAATAATGTAATTAAAAAAGTGCTTCATTTTTACAATAAGTATGTATAAATTATTTAGTCAGTGTTTGCCCATTGTAACATCTTTTAAATTCCTGATTTACATTCTGACATTTATCACATGGTGACATTTTTAAACAGCTATTTCCCACAATGCAGCCAGGTTCACAGACAGGACACTGCCAGGAGTATGTACTCAAGAGTTTCTTGTGGGAGGGGTTTCACCACAATATCAGCCATACAGCGCCCCCTGATGGTCTGTTTGTGAAAAGGAATAGATTTCTCATGTAAAAGGGGGTATCAGCTACTGAGTGGGATAAAGTTCAATTCTTGGTCGGAGTTTCTCTTTAAGGACCAATAGGGTGGAACCAAGATCACCTTTACAAAAAAAGTCAGAATTTTTATATTACTTCAACATCTCTGGAACTACCGATATTAGATCTTAAATATAGAGAACCTTTCATTATATATTTTTTGTAATTAGGTACCCAGAATTGTGACAGGTGTACTTGAAGCTCGTGACCACTGTACAGAAACTTCTGATGACCTGTAGAACGT
Source organism: Hyperolius riggenbachi (assembly GCF_040937935.1). NCBI lineage: Eukaryota > Metazoa > Chordata > Amphibia > Anura > Hyperoliidae > Hyperolius > Hyperolius riggenbachi. The sequence goes on from NC_090649.1 coordinate 474,317,861, forward strand.
GGGATCTGAGGAATAGCAAAAACGTAATACATGTTCGCATAATTAATTGATAAGGCATCAGTTAGGGGTTGATTCAACATGTGATATTGGATCGCTTATCCTTAAAGGTAATGAATCATTCGGTCAAACGTCAAAAACTTGACCGATGCCAACGCCTCAGATTTTATGTAAGCATCTCTTGAAAGAAACTTAGACGTGTCTGCAGACTAATGAGATTTCTCCTCCCGATTTAGCAAATCCATGTCTGTGTCGTTCACAGTGAATATCTCAGCCAGTCTCTTAGTAATGGAATAATCCATTTCCATGACTCATGCCGTGCCTGGTGTTAATAGGTGCAGATGGTTCTTCTGAACGTACCTGGAAGCAGCCACAATTACCTTGTAAGTGGCTCGAGACCGATGTCAACTCTAGTTTACTGACATGACTGTGAGCAGCAAAGTCTAATCTCACCGGGGATCATGGGAAACGTGACTTTCTGTCTGAACTGGAATTATACGTTAGATGATAGTAACTGTCTTGGTGCTTTGGGGAGTAGAGTCACCTTTATCCAAATCCACCAGCATAGGCATTCAACCTCCGAAGTGTTGTGCTTGTTTTAGCAGGCACTTACTACCCTTCTCGGATGGGAATCTAGCCAGGGCCGGATTTGGGCCAAGGCCTCCTAGGCCATGGTCTAGGGCACCAAAGGAGGAAAAGCACCGAATCAGCAGGCTAAACTGGTGCAGCATTTGCAAGCGAGGGAGATCAGGCAAGCGCCTGACCGCAGTACTCTGCATTGTGGCCGGCGGCTATGGACTTGGGCATCATTGGAGACGGAAAGGAAGAGGAAGCTTCTGCACTGGAGACGAGCGGAGAAATGAGTGACACAGATGGCTGCTGAGGTGTGAAGGCGAGCTGGCTACCTATACTGAAAGGTGGGGGGTGGGACAAGGAGGGATTAAGGGAGTTATCTGGCTACCTATACTGGAGGGAAAGGGGGGGAGGAGTCATCTGGCTACATATTCTAGAGGGAAGGGGGAGGGGTCATCTGACTACCTATACTGGAAGGAAAGGGGGAGGAGTCATCTGGCTACCTATACTGGAGGGGTGGTCATCAGGCTACCTATACTAGAGGGAAAGGGGGGGGAGCAGTCATCTGGCTATATATTCTAGAGGGAAGGGGGAGGGGTCATCTGGCTACCTATACTGGAAGGAAAGGAGGAGGAGTCATCTGGCTACCTATACTGGAGGGGTGGTCATCAGGCTACCTATACTAGAGGGAAAGGGGGGAGGAGTCATCTGGCTATATATTCTAGAGGGAAGGGGGAGGGGTCATCTGGCTACCTATACTGGAAGGAAAGGGGGAGGGATCATCTCGCTACCTATACTGAAGGGGGGTGGCTGGTGACAGTGGCCTAGGGCGGTGAAGAGTACAAATCCGGCCTTGAATCTAGGATGTGTACAGGTGTCCCCTGAGGTCACGTAAATTGTATTCTAGGTACACACCATACAATTTTCTGGCAGATTTACCTGCCAGATCGATTATTTCCAACATGTCCAATCTGAATTTCAATCTATTTTCCGATCGTTTTTTTTCAATCGATTTTCATAAAACTGAATGAAAATCGATTGGAAAATCGATCAGAAAAACGAACAAAAAATGGTTATCGTAAAATCAGATCAGACATGATGGAAATAATCGATCTGGCAGGTAAATCTGCCTAGGTGTACCTAGCATAAAAGACAGAAATGGCTGAGCCCAAAGTTTCACTCCTCACCCAGAAGCCGCTCCACCCTGCGCTGCCCCTCCGCCCTGCCCCTCCGCCCTGCGCTGCCCCTCCACCCCGCCAATTATCCTCTGTAAGGACTGAAAATATGTCACTCGGGTATACTCCACTGCCACTACCCCCCCCCCCCCCCCCCAGATAATTAAAGGACCACTATTGCGAAATGTATAAAAAAAAAAATAATACTAAATATTACTGATACAAAAGAGAAAGAAAGTAGTAGGTTAATAGTTAAAAAGTAAATCACTCCTGCTGTTTAGTTTAATATCATATTCTGCATGAGACGCTGTTACCAACGTATTTCTGGGATGCTTTATGCCTGACATGGAGAAGCAATAAAATCATCCTTTTGATGCACGAAAAGATTCCCCTCTCGTTGAGCTGATAGTCGTTGGACCATCCCAATGACATATACAGTTCCCACCAGCACAGTAGTACCTGTCATCTGCTTTCCTGAAGAGATACAGAAACATCATAGCAGCTGAAGGACCCCTGTTCAGTTTCAGACAGGCACAGCAGAGGACAGCCTCTGCATGCACAATAGCTGATGAGGGGTCCTTCAGCTATGATGTATCTGTATCTCTTTAGAAAAGCAGATGACAGTTTTACTACCATGCTCAGGAACTAATTATGTCATTGGGATGGTCCAACCACTCTCAGCTCATGAAGAGGGACATCTCTTCTTTCATCAAAAGGATGATTTATTGCTACCCCACGGCAGGCAATCAACCATCCCAGAAGTCCATCAGTTTTACAGCGTCTCATGCAGAATGTCATGTTAATTTAAACAGCAGGAGTGATTTATTTTTTTAACTATTAACCCTTACTCTTCCTACTACTTTCTTTCTCTTATGTACTAGTAATTTTTATTTTTATACATTTTGCGATAGTGGTCCTTTAAATGTTTGACACCCCCACTTAATGCCCACTCCATTTACAAAGGATATGCATTATGGCCTGGTGCACACCAGAGGAGTTTTTCTGAGCGTTTTGAGTTTTTAAATCTGCTGCTAATGTTATCCTATGTGTCGGTGCACACTGGAGCAATGAGGTTTTGTAGAAAAACCCCATAACATTACATTGGGAAGAACTTTTAGAGGTTTCAAAAGCTCTTCCCAATGTAATGCTATGGGTTTTTTTTTTACAAAACCTCATTGCTCCAGTCCAGTGTGCACAGACACATAGGATAACATTAGCAGCAGATTTAAAAACTCAAAACGCTCAGAAAAACTCCTCTGGTGTGTTTCAGGCCTAAGTGTGTGTGGGGGGACCATTTGGGCTGAGGCTGCCATGAACATGGGCCTCTAGTTTGTTTTCCCCCCAGGCCAAAAGGTCCCAGTCCTCCCCTGCATAGGATAACATTAGCAGCAGATTTAAAAACTCAAAACGATCAGAAAAACTCCTCTGGTGTGCACCAGGCCTATATTTATAATGCTGCAATCCCTTTAGATTACAAGGTTCCATTTTTTGTGTGAGTGTGTGAAGTACAGCGAGGACACCTAGTGGCAAATTTTAGGTACTCACGCAAGTGCTTGTTGCACAAATTCTTCAAGTTGACTACGTGCTGTGAAAACCGGTCCACAGAACTGCATAATAATGAAAGAAACAACAGTAAATTAATAAATGAAGCAACAGCAACGGTTACAGCTAAATTTCACTCTTCGAAAAGTGATAAGAATATATTTCAGGACTCCTGTTAGTAAATAGTACCTCCAGTATAATTTCATATCTCCCAACTGTCCCTCTTTTGGAGGGACAGTCCCTCTTTGGGAACCCAATTCCTCTGTCCCTCTTTCAGGAATGATGTATTGACTTATGTAAATATATACCATATATATATATATATATATATATATATATATATATATATATATATATATATATATTTCTACTTAAAAATGTGTTTAATTGACTATAAACTTTAGAGATGAAGCACCCTCATGTATTTTACCATATATATCAGTGGGAACTTTAGAGTAAACACCTACCATGCTCTCTGTTTTATCCTTCACTGCTCAGCCTGCTTGTTATCAGCCCTCATAAAATCACCGACTGAGCATTCAGTCTGGCTTTGCTCAGGAATCATTATAGATGAGTCTGTCTTCTCTGATGTCTTTTCAAGCCCAAGCCTGCCCCCTTCTGGCTCTGCTATAATGACTCAGCTATAATGATTCCTGAGCAAAGCTAGACTGAGTGCTCAGTTGGAGATTATATCAGGGCTGATAACAAGCAGGCTGAGCAGTGAAGGATGAAGCAGAAAGCAAGGTAGGTGTTTTCTCTAATGTTCCCACTGATATATATGGTAAAATACATGAGGGTGCTTCGTCTCTGGTTCCCTTTAAATTTATATATTTCTTATATTCAAATTTTAATATGAAGGAAAATGACCCAGGGTAGAAAAGACTAGTTTGGTTTGAATCATAAAGTAACATTTTTCTTGTGAAATCTTTATGCTATGCGTGACTAGGAGTGTGGCAGGGGCGTGGCTTAAGTATCCCTCTTTCTAATCTCAAAATGTTGGGAGGTGTGTAATGGGGAGTACAAATCGACAGAGCTGGGACAAGGTCCTCCAGCACCCAAGGCTGAGACATCAAAGTGCGCCCCTCCATCCCTCCCACCACAGCTGTCACACACTGATTGCTATTAGACTAAGAGGGCCACAGGCCCCACAACGTCCCCAACACCTTAATCTCTAGTTTCTGGCTTGCTGTCACTGCTATGTATCCCCTTTTCTTATTTATTTCTGCTTCAATTACAATTAGGATTGACAGCTAAATGATTTGTGCGCCCCCTCCTACACTGCGCCCTGAGGCTGGAGCCTCTCCAGCCTATGCCTCGGCCCGGCCCTGCAAAACGATGCCCTTAATCTTCCCCAAATAGTACCCTGATATAGGTTCAGCGACGGAAAAAGAGATATAAATCCCCCATCCGCCAGGAAATTGCCATAAATGATACCACCCCACCGAATAACAACCACTTCCCCCCAAACCATAGTCCCCAACCGTCCCATTTTTGTCGGGACTGACCCGATTTGGGAGGGCTCTCCCGCTATCCCGCTATGACCCCCCAGTGTACCGGCTGGCTGGGGGTCAGATGCAGGGGCGGACTGTTTGCGCAGGAAGGGAGGCAGCCAGTGAAAGGCAGCTGGTGGAAAAGCGGCGGAGAAGGCCCCCTTCCCTCACCTTGGGGCTCCCTTTCCTGGCTCTCCCTTCCGGATTTATGCGTCTCCTCCGATGGCGCAGCGGCTGACAGCGGGCGGGGAGGACTTACCGCTGTTACTCAGCCGCCGGAGAGAGCTGTGATCTGTGCGCCGCAAGTCTGGTCTACTCAAGACCAGACTAGCGGTGCACAGATCACAGCTCCCTCTGCCGGCGTCTGCGTAACAGCGGTAAGTCCTCCCCGCCCGCTGTCAGCCGCTGCGCCATCGGAGGAGACACATTAATCCGGAAGGGAGAGCCAGGAAAGGGAGCCCCAAGGTGAGGTAAGGGGGGGGGGGGGACTTCCCCCCTTCTCCGGCGCTTTGCCACCAGCTCCCTTTCACTGGCTGCCTCCCTTCCTGGGGGCACCTATACACCTGGCTATACTGGGGACACCAATACACCTGGCTACATATACTGGGGGCACCTATACACCTGGCTACATATACTGGGGGCACCTATACACCTGGCTACATATACTGGGGGCACCTATACACCTGGCTACATATACTGGGGGCACCTATACACCTGGCTGCATATACTGGGGGCACCTATACACCTGGCTACATATACTGGGTGCACCTATACACCTGGCTACATATACTGGGGACATATACCTCTGGCTACATATACTGGGCACATATACCCCTGGCTACATATACTGGGGACACCTATACAGCTGGCTACATATACTGGGGACAACTATACACCTGGCTACATATACTGGGGACATATACCTCTGGCTACATATACTGGGCACATATACCCCTGCCTACATATACTGGGGATACCTATACACCTGGCTACATATACTGGGGACATATACCTCTGGCTACATATACTGGGCACATATACCCCTGCCTACATACACTGGGGACACCTATACAGCTGGCTACATATACTGGGGACACCTATACACCTGGCTGCATATACTGGGGACACCTATACACCTGGCTGCATATACTGGGGACACCTATACACCTGGCTACATATACTGGGGACACCTATACACCTGGCTACATGTACTGGGGATACCTATACACCTGGCTGCATATACTGGGGACACCTATACACCTGGCTATACTGGGGAGACCTATACACCTGGCTATACTGGGGAGACCTATACACCTGGTTGCATATACTGGGGAGACCTATACACCTGGCTGCTAATACTGGGGAGATACTTAAAATTGATATATTACTAATTTTAAAATGTTAATATGAAGGAAAATGAACCAGGATAGAAAGGACCAGTGTGGTTTGAATTATAAAACCACATATTTTTCTTAGGAAATCTTTATGGTATGCGTGACTAGGGGTGTGACGGGAGCGTGATCAGGGGTGTGGCAGGGGCGTGGCTTAAGTGTCCCTCTTTCTCATCTCAAAATGTTGGGAGGTATACCCCAAACCCCCACCCCCGTTGCAAGCCCGAAGCCTCTAGTTTCCATTGGAGTTTGGAGCTCTGTGGCCACCCCGCTGTGCTGTCGCTGCCTGTCCCCAGCTCAGCAGCTGCCTGGCCACAGAAGTCTGGATTTTGTTCTGGATGTTTTTTCAATGGGGGCGGGGATTACTAATTATGGTAATTTCCTGGTGAACGGGCAATTTATACCTCGATTATTTGCCAAACCTATATTAGATTACTATTTGGGGAAAATTAATTGCATTGATTTTTACAATGGAGGTACTCTTAAAGAGAAACTCCAGTGAGAATAATGTAATTAAAAAAAAAAGTGCACATGGTGACATTTTTACTGCGGGCAGGTGATGTCACTGGAAGGAGATGCTGCTTGCTTTTTAAGGGCCCATTTCCACTTGTGCGGTGCGAATCGCCGCGGTAAAAATTTGCATGCGGATGTGAATTTCGCATGCGGGTCTATGTGAATCTTCATGCAAATTCGCATGGATGACGATGTATGTGAATTTAACCATGGCAGTGCTGGTGTGTTTCTCCATTGTTTCTATGCGAATTCGCATGAAAATTCGCATACCCAAACCGCATGCGAATTTCCTATTAAATACATTGTATGCGATTTGCATAGCAGTATGCGGCATGCGAATTCTGATGGCTCTGCCATGCAAGTTTTTTCTGCACAGAAAACCGCAAAGGAATCCTGACAAGTGGAAACAGTCCCATTCACTTGTATTGCTATGCGAATTTGCATGCGAAAAACGCATGCGAATTTGCGATAGTGGAAATGGGTCCTTAGCAGTTGGAAACAGCTGTTATTTCCCACAATGCAACAAGGCTCCCACCAGGGCCGGTTCAAGTAACAATTGGGCCCTAGGGCAAAATTAGCCTGGGGGCCCCCCAAAAGACACCCCCGAACCAAAAAGCATCATTAGAGGCCCTTTGTTGCAGCCAAATTTCCCTCCTGGGCCCCTGAGCTGGCTGCTGACCCTCCACCAATCACCTCCCAACTTAGCAGAGTCCCTGGGGAGCAACAGTTAAGATGGGGAGGGACAACTTGGGGGCCCCTACAGGCTCTAAGGCCCTGGGGCAACTGCCTATTTTTTCCTATGGTAGCTCCGGCCCTGACTCCCACAGTGTGATGTCAGGACCTCAGTGCTGTGAGGCGCTGACATCACACTGTGGGAGGGGTTTCACCACAAAATCAGCCATACAGACTCCCGGATGATCCGTTTGAGGAAATTAATAGATTTCTCATGGGAAAGGGGGTATCAGCTCTTTTTTTCTTGGGGGACTGCAAAAGTTTAGAACCTCTGCCAGGTTTTTACTGTTGTGCTATAATGACCTGTTTGATTGGAACCTCAGAAGAATCAGAATCATTTATTTTGCCAAGAAAAACAGGGGTTGTACCCGGAATTAAGCATTTTACACAACGGCAGTTGCTAAGTCTAACTGACAATTAGTGTGCAAGCGAAGAGGGAGGCTGGCTGGCACCTTACTACTTTGGCAGTTAAACTACCATTTAGGAAATGCTTTTGAAAACAAAGAAAATCCCAAGAATCCCCCATAAGGAGATGGACTAGTCCAAAACCTGTCAGCTCTGTCAGATTTTAACTGCTTACTTTTTCGCTGGAGTGAGCTTTTAAAAATAAGAAAAAGAAAACCAACACCAGGTTTGCAGGAGCATTAATGTTGTCCACTGTTAGGCCTGGTGCACACCAAAAACCGCTAGCAGATCCGTAAAATGCTAGCAGATTTTGAAATGCTATTTCTTCTTTTTCTGCAGCGTTTCAGCTAGCATTTTGCGGTTTTGTGAAGCGTTTTTGGTGTAGTAGATTTCCTGTATTGTTACAGTAAAGCTGTTACTGAACAGCTACTGTAACAAAAACCGCCTGGCAAACCGCTCTGAAGTGCCGTTTTTCAGAGCGGTTTGCGGTTTTCCTATACTTAACATTGAGGCAGAAACGCATCCGCAATCCAAAATCTGCAGCAGCCCGGGAGTATGCGTTTCAGCAAAACGCCTCCCGCTCTGGTGTGCACCAGCCCATTGAAATACATTACCCAAGTGGATCCGCACCCGCAAGCGGATCGCAAACCGCAGCGGAGCCGCTCTGGTGTGCACTAGGCCTTAGACAGGGTTCACACTTTGCGCGCAAACTGCAAATTTGCAAAAACGCGATATCGCACATACAATGAAAGTCAATGGAGATTCACACGTCTGTTTTAAAAATGGTGTTAGCATTTTAGCTCAAATAAGCCTCTGCACACCGCATGTGAATTCGCATTATTATTAGCTACTGTGAAAGAAGGTGCGCAAAAAGTGCAAACAAACGCACATGGTGTCCGGAACATTCGCGTATGGAAAACGGGCGTTTTTTGCATGGACAACCCTGCGGTGACCAACCAAAATAAAGCTCTGTATTTCCTCGGCCTGTTCTTCGAGACTGATTAGAAGCTCATGTATTGTGAAATCTGTATTTTACGGAAGCAAGCATAGTTAGGACACTAGTGCCCCCACCTGGGCATATGTGAGGAAACCTGCAAACATACATTATTGGTGGGGATTGAGTAAACATATAATAAATTGAGAAACACCAATGGGATGGTGTTTTCTGTTTAGATGGATCATAATTCTCATAAACTAAGCTTTTATGATGAACTGGAAGATGGACAGACTCAGTTTGTGGATTACTATGTGTTTAGGGTGAGTTACATGTTTAGGAGACTCCTTAAATGACAAATGCTCCATCTTCACCTGTGTTTACTGCTGTGTTTATTGTTCTAACACAGTCTCTCTTAAAGTGAAACCTTTGTGAAAATAAACTGATGAGGTAAACAATTGAATCTGTCCTCCTACTCCTAAAAATGACTTTTGTTTAGACATTTCATGGTTTTATTTTGTGTATCAACGTTTACAAAGGTTATTTATTTATTTATTGTATTTATAAAGCGCCAACATATTACGCAGCGCTGATGTAATGTTTTATTGGCTCTGCTCAATTGCAGTTTCTAAAGCATCCCAGAGGGAAAATACACTAACTATTGACCTTGATTCAGAAGCCCAGTTATCTGCTTAGGAAATAATTTTATAGCTGTAATTTGTTAAAGTGAGACTGACACGAAAAAAAAAATGATATAATGAATTGGTTGTGTAGTGCGGATAATCAATAGAACATTAGTAGCAAAGAAAATAGTGTCAAATTTATATTTTCAGTTATATAGGTTTTTTTTTATAAGATTGCACAATTCTCTAATATTTGCAGTTTACACACTACACTCAGCATTCTAAATGATTTCACAGAGCAGGCTAATGACCTTTTAAACTTTCCTCTGCAAAAAAAAAAAAAACATATACAGTGAGAGACAGTTCATGCAAAAGCTTCAAAAGATAGAGCTCTCTGTGAGTTTGAAAGTCGGAGAGATCAGAGAGGCTCTTTTGCATAGATAACAACTGGAGTTTCTTAACACTTTCTGTACTGGAAACAATATTAGACTCGTGACTCTGCTCCTAATGTTTTATTTCTTAGCTGTACTACACATACAAATCATTATATCATACGTTTATTTTAACTTCAGATTCCCTTTAACAGTGTTGGACACAGGCAAACTGTTAACGATACCGAATCTGAACTCCCAGTTGCTACACACTTTCGGTCCAACGGACACAGCATGTATGATCTTCATGTCACTGCCCTGAAGGGCGGCTTCAAAACGTCAAATGATCGATTAATAGCAGAAACAAAATTTATAAATTGGTTCAAAGCAGTGGACAAGGGCTTGAAGAAGGACAAAAACTTTTTATACTGGTATGAGGCTGATGATATTTAAACTCTTTCTCAGCCTGTATAGCTAAACTTGTGAACTCAGAATTTACGATACCTCTGTGTCAGTCCAACTCCCAGGTCTGTGAGCATGGTGTAAACAAGGATTCCTATCTCAGCTAAAAACCTCTAAGCCCATTTAGATGTTCTGTTTCACTTAAGGCATCTTAATGACATGTATTATTGCTTGAAAAAAACTATTTCCATATGCCTCCATGGCAGCATACATATGGGTTAAGCCCCACCCCTACCAATTAACAGGACCTTAGCTATAAAAGAAAGTGACCCCTAGCGAGCAGCATTCTCATTTTTGTCCTCACCTCCGAACAGGTTCCTTAGGGCCCGTTTCCACTAGTGCGACGCGATTTCGCCGGCATTCCGACGCTTGTAAAAACGCATGCGGGTGCGTTTCCGCATGCGTTTTACCCGTGATTTCGCGTGCGATTTCGCATGGCAGGGTGCCATGCGAAATTAACCATGACACTGCCAGGGCAAAATAACATTGAGAAGGGTGCGAAATCGCACGCGAAATCGCGGGTAAAAACGCATGTAACAAACGCATGCGTTTTTACTATTAAATACATTAGCGGCGATTCGCACGGATTCCCGACGCAGGCGAATTCTGCGGGTCCCGCCGTGCAGATTTGGCCCGCCGCCAAATCGCTCCCGCACGCCGCACAGGTGGAAACAGCCCCATCCACTAACATTAAGTATGCGAATCCGCATGCAGTGCCCGCATGCGGATTCGCCCTAGTGGAAACGAGCCCTTAGTGTTTCATCGCTATTTATTTTTATTTTACTCTTACCTCGCCGACATTCCTGCGGCGTTCCGGCCAGGTTCAGCCTCTCCTGGTCGCAGCCCTGTTGTCATGACTAAATGTCAAATTATTCAGGGACCTTATATCTGGGGTGATGGTGGGAGCTTGATCTAAATGATCTTTTCCCCCCTTTATGGCTGCTCTGCATGACTTAAATACGATTGCAGAGCACAGTGTGATCCTTCTCACCTTTTTTATTGCTGTCTGCAGTTGCACAGGTTAGTGGTGCATAGTTCAGCCTCTCTGCTGAGTATTCAGTGCTGCTGAATGATCAGTGTGATCCCTCTCACCTGTATCTCTTGCTCTGCTGACTGCTCAGGCTCCATTATGTGAGGCATAGTTCAGCCTCTCCTGCTGGGTGTTTGGTGCTGCTGAGTGTTCAGTGTGAACTTTCTCACCTGTTTTGTCTTCCTCTGTCTGCTGACTGCTCAGGCTCCAGTATGTGAGGCATGGTTCAGCCTCTCCAGGCCCTGCAGCGTCTCCCTGCTTCCCCTGTCTGTCCCACAGTGAAAGGCTCTGAAGCACATGGCTTAGAGTGCATTCCAGCTTGGAACGCACAGCCATCAGACCAGGAAGTGTTTGCAGTAACTGCTCTCCAATCCCTGCTCTGGACAAAGCAGAGATCTCCTCACAGCTGAGCTCTCCTCCCCTCCTCTCACAAGGCTGGATACACACAGGACTCTGCTGGCTGCAACACTACCTCCCTCTATGTCTGGCTTAAAGGTAAAGGCACTATTATTTGCTGTTCCTCTGATGTAATGCTTCTCAAGCTGCAGGAGGAGGTAAGTTATTCCAAGTATCTTGGTAGCACTATGTACTATATTTTATCATCTGCCATTCTCATTATAAACAGTTATATGAACAGTATTGTGTACTATGTGCAATATAAATGACATAACATTCCTTGCATGAAAGTATTATCTGATTTCTTATTTTTCTGCTACGTTTCATGTACCTCTTATCTTACTTATTTCATCTCTTGCGGTCCGTTGGACTGCATTCTGGATCACACTGTGCCAGAAACAGATAATTCTAAGGTCAATAGGTAAGAGTCATCAGAGCCGGGACAAGGTTCTCCAGCACCCAAGGCTGAGACACCAAAGTGCGCCCCTCCATCCCTGCCACCCCAGCCGTCACACACTGATTGCTATTAGACTAAGAGGCGCCACAGGGCCCACAACCTCCCCAACACCTTAATATCTAGTTATCTGGCTTGCAGTCACTGCCATGTATCCCCTTTTCTTATTTCTTTCTGCTTCAAACACAATTAGGAATGACAGCTGAATGAATTCTGCGCCCCCTCTTACACTGCGCCCTGAGGCTGGAGCCTCTCCAGCCTATGCCTCGGCCCGGCCCTGAGAGTCATACAGGTAAGTGACCCTGCTTTTCTACAAAAAAAGAGAGCACACCTTCCATAAATGGGCTGTACTTTTTTATATACAAGCCCAGGAAGAAGAGAACAAAGGAGGGCAAGTTCCCACCACAGTTCTAGGACATTAGCTCTTTGTCATCATTTGAGATCCTGCTTTAGATCTTTATATCCTCACTCAGGATCCTGCTCAAGGAGCAGGTAAATAATCAGCCTGGGAACTGGAGGATCAGGTCCCAGTTAAAGGCTCCATAGCCCCCCAGATTGGTGGGCTTGTGGCGACAGAACCATGCCAGGGAAATCAGTAAAGTAGATCTGTTTCCACCAGATGAGAAAAGAGCCAGAGTTCCATCAGATGCACACATCCAAGATGATAAAGCAGGCTGTCCAGGAATCAATGGACTACTATGTAGGCTCTTTGGTCCCCAAGCACCCTCCCAGCAAATCAATGAAGATGCTGAATATCCTCAATCATCTATGGTTTAGCAGGAATCCAATGAGAGTGAGCATACAGATATCTGGTTTCTATTTCTCCTTTATCCAAATCATCTGTGAAGCCATTCACTGGGAAGAGGAAATCATTCTCCAGGCTAAGAAACGTCTGAAATAATTATCATTCTCCTTTCCTGTCTTGAAAAAGATCAAATAAAGATGAATGGGAAAAGGTAAGGAGAAAGTCCTTCCTGAAAAAGCAGACTTTCCAAACATCATCCTTTTTCTTCAAGAAAATTCTCCAGTCCTAGCGTTCACTTCCATGGTGGACATGTCAGTCATGTGTCTTGCATGCCATGTAAGGTTAAAAGTCTTGATTACTTTTTAAGATGTCCTAGACCATTAACTTGATATAGATTTAACAATGGTGTATACCACTACTGGAGGGGCATGTAAACCAGCCCTGGCCCTATCTTCAGTTGCCACGGAAGTGGACAAGGATTCTGATTCTATCCTGGCAGCTTAGAGAACGTTCATATTGTCTCTAAGTTTATTAGGGAAGCGGCTATAGATTTTGTCCGGTCCACTTAATATGCCACGCTTTTTGCATGACAGTGAATTGGCCTGTTAAAAAAAAAAAAAAAAAATCTAGTCTGCTGATCCCAGCTTCCAACAAAATGTGTTTAAAATTCTGTTTGATGGAAGAAATCTTTTTAGTAACAAGTTGGATCTGGCAACCAACAGTCACCAAGGCTGGTATTATACCAAAGGAGAGAAGACATTGCGGAAGGAAAGACCAGACCATAGGAATTGGCAAACTTCACATGCTAATCTCCATAAGCTCACAAAGCAGTCAGCGCTGAGTCCTATTGACAATTCTGAAGTCCAGATAGTAGCTGCAAGACTTCAGCAGTTCCATATTATCTGGACAAAAACAATAAAGGACGAGTGGGCCACAGATACAGAGTTTCTTTTTTTCTTGGATGTGCAAGTTCACTCCACCACTCAGTCACTTTGTCTTTACAGAGACCTGCTCTTTTACATTCATGACTCATTGCAGAAAACAGCTGTTAGGTTGGTTCCAGAAGAGGAGCGCTTGCATGAAGTCTACTCTCCTCTCTTCATTGTAAAGAAGTCAGGTGATCTGCGTTCAGTACTGGATCTGAAATTCCTAAATCTTCATCTTTCTGAAAACATTTAAGATGGAGTTACAACAAATGAATGGACCAGCCATTCCCTTACAGAACTGAATATATTCAATAGACTTGGCAGATACATTCATTATTTTAAACTTCTTTCCACCATGCAGTTGGTAACATTCTTCTCCAGTAACCATCCTCCTTCTCGACATTATCACAGCCATGACAACCTTTTTTGATACTGGTGTGTCTGGTGGCTCAGTTGAGAAAGCAAAGTTAGGACTTTATGACTATTTAGACAATCTTTTGTTGCCTCAGATCCCAAGGCTCTACTGTGTTAGCAACAGATTCTTCTTCAAACACTGTCTGTCTTTGGCTGGTTAACAAACAAGGAGGAAAGCCACCTCACTCCTTCTGAGGACCTAATCTTTCCGGGAGCAAGGTTCCAATCTATATCCAATGCAGTAACCAGATGAGAAAATTGCTGCCAAAAGTTCGCGAGTGCTGATTATCATACTATATACATTAATCAAGGTGTTGTATACACCTCCTGGGCACTTCATCATCTACAATCCAGATGGTCAAATGGGTTCACTGGCAGATCTGCCCATTCCAACTAGGGTTTCTCCATCAATGAAACCACCAGAGTTACTCTCAGACCATCCTTCTCACTCCCACCATGAGACTGTCTGCGGTGGTGGCTAAACACAAGCTCAACAACTATTAACCAATCGTTCACCCATAACTTGTAAAGATGCAAGCATGGTTTGACATGTCTACAGGTCGTATTAGCCTAGGTAAAATAGTCAAAACAAAGCTGATCGATCACTGCAAATATACTCAAACACAGGGTGGCTTATATGGTGCTTCAGACCTTCAGCCATCACTGGGATGAGACGTCAGTCTTTGATATCAGGTAGCAGAGGGACACAAGGAGTTTGTTCCTCATGTTAGAGGTCAGCAATATTATCTCCAGTGCAGAGAGCAATCACTGCACCATCATGGCAGTCTATCTCATAGGGCCTCAGAACTCTGCGGCAGATTTTCTCAATCAAAGGGACTGAGGCAATAGCTTGTGGGTGGCTACTCAATAAAATATATCCAGAGTGATCTGTGACCATTGGCAACCTACATCAACTAAATGCCAGCTCGAGGAGATTCGCCCCCACATTCAAGGGCTCAGGATGCTCTGGCAACACCTGAAATTTCTGAATGGTCTCGGTTTATTTCCTCCAACTCCACTTATCTTCAAAATTCTGAGGAGACTCCTCCTAGAACAAGTGGTACTCCTGGAGGTGGGTCCATTTTGGCCATGCCAACCATGAGTCCCTCTAATTTGGAGCCTGAAGTTGGAACCTCCTATGCCTCTTCCAGTCAGACCAAAACCCCTGTCCCAGGGCTCAATTTATCATCTGTCTCCTCAATCCCTTAATTTAATGGTTTAAGGATTGTGGGAGGAAGCTTAGAGACCTGGTAAACTCAGAATCATTGATAAACACACTGCTAAAAGCAGGGAAAACTACCACAAACTGGAAAATATTTTTTCACAATTGCTCTGGTAAATAATTTTGATCCAATGGCTCCACCAGCACAACCTATTCTTAGCTTCCTCCAGATTGGCCTAGAAAAACAATTGGCTTGCACTCTCAAAGTGCAGGTTTCTGCTATCTCTGCTTTGACGGATCACTGCTGGGTCTCTCACCCTCTAATAGTGCAATTTATGAAGGCTGCCACCAAAAACAAGCATCCTAATTGCAACCTTTTTCCAAAGTGGGAACTGCGCAGGTTCTCAGTTACCTAGCAAAACCTCTTTTTGACCCATTGGAAGACTGCAGGAAATGAGACTTAACCTTAAGAACTATGCCTCTAGTCGCTATCTCTTCAGACAGAAGAGTTTCCGAGCTCCAGGATCTAGGGGCTCATTCTTGACATTCTACTCAGTAGTTTTGAGACCACTACAGCACTTCACTTCCGGGTTTCCCTTCAATCAGGATCGGACAGTGCCATCTTTTGTGGATACAAATTCCTCTGATCTGCATGTTCTAGATGTTGCAAGAACACTTAGAGCCTATGTGAATGTAACAAGGGAGCTTCAGGAAATCAGAACAGCTCTTCATAATTCCATCAGGTCTGAGAAAGAGCCAGCTAACTTCAAACTTAAAAGATCTCTTCATGGCTCAAATGAATCAACAAAGCCTTTTATTAAGGCTAAAGGTCCGTACACACGCCGGACTTTAGGCAACGACGGGTCCGTCGTTGCCTCCCGCTGGGTGGGCGTGCCAGCGACAGTCTGGCGTGTGTACGCTCTGTCGTCAGACTGATACGGCTGTTCCTGAGCGATCCGCCGGGCGGATCGCTCAGAAACAGCCGTATCAGTCTGACGACAGAGCGTACACATGCCGGACTGTCGCTGGCACGCCCACCCAGCGGGAGGCAACGACGGACCCGTCGTTGCCTAAAGTCCGGCGTGTGTATGGACCTTAAGCCTATTATCAGGGTTTTTTGACCTTGTCCCTCTGGGTGGCATCACAGTGCACTCTTCTCAGCTGTCCCCTGTGCCACCTTTGCTATCTGGGCAAAGATTCACCAGGCTGCCAACTGCTCCTCTGTCCATACTTTCATTGCCCATTTCAGAGTCAATCCAGCAGCCTCCGCTTCAGTTTAATTTAGAAAGAAAGTTATTTCTGAATCTGTTAAAGCCTTAATTGAAATTATTTTTGGTCAGCAAGTCTTGTCCCACCCTTACTTTTTTTCTGCTAGTTAGATCCCATATGTATGCTGCCATGGAGGCATATGGAAAACGGAAAATTGTATACTCACCTAACGGTAATTTTCCTTTCCATGTGCATCCATGGCAGCATAGGGATTTCCCTCCCTTTCCTTTTGTTGACTTTTTGCTGTTCCCCGGTTCGGCTAGTCAATGAGAATGCTGCTCGCTAGGGGTCACTTTCTTTTATAGCTAAGGTCCTGTTAATTGGTAGGGGTGGGGCTTAACCCATATGTATGCTGCCATGGATGCACATGGAAAGGAAAATTACCGTTAGGTGAGTATACAATTTTCCGTTGTTTTCCCTTTTGATGTTGCATGTATATAGCTGTCTGTACCACCAACCTGCAAACCAACAGGATGTAAGCCCGACGAATGCTGCAAGGCCGAAAGCTTGCTTATTCTTATTCTTTTTAGTTAGCCAATAAATGGTTTCATCCTGATTTAAAATGTCTTTCTTTAACAGTGAGGGACACTATAGCCTGACTGGGTCCTGACTGGAGAAAAACTGTCATATGCATAGCTGGATATTAACTATTTTAGGCAGGGAAAAAAGAAATGGAGCACAGCATAGGTGTCTGTGTTCTTGCCACTGTATATACTCATGTCTATCATCACGTCACATGTGGTACCATGAACGTAGCAATCACCCCTGCAAATCCCAAAGGCTTTGGGGGCTCCCCCTCTTTCCTCTCCACAACCGCAAGTGCAGCCAATTAGCAAAAAAAACCTCCCTGTTTGCTGAAAAAAAGTCCCTGACACCTCCTTCCGCCATGTAGAGTAGAGAATAGCTGTAATTTTTTTCTGCTACCATTCGCTGACTCCCGATCACATGACACATGTGGGGTTCGGGGACGAAGGGGATCCCATGCTATCATTTTTGCAGGGGGCCCTATTAAGTCTAGCTATGCCCCTGTGTGGTACACATTAAGTTTTTTACCCTGGAGGAGCCCTTCAAATATTTTTTGGATGTCAGGGAACCCCTGTATTAGTGGCGGGAGTGGGGATTTATTTTTAAATTTAGGTGAAGCCAATTAACTTATCTGTATGTTTTTGGGATGTGGGAGGAAACCAGAGTGCCTGGAGGAAACCCACACAGATAACATACAAACTCCATACAGATATTGCCCTGGCTGTGATTGAAACCAGGGACCCAACGTCGCAAGTTGAGAGCGCTAACCACTACCCAGGGTTCACTATCTACACACACTACCCAAGGTAGGGCAGGAACCAACAACCCACAACAGTATAGATAATCTTATGCAGTAACCAAGTAGAGCAGTGACATCTGACAGGCCAGATGTATGAACAGCACTCCTTTTAGTGCTAAAACGTTTAGAGAAACCCAGCGCTGTTTCACACCTCTGATTAGGAAGACGATGAAGGATTTTTCTGAAAAAAAAAGTTTTTATTGTGCTATAGACACCTACAACAAGCTTAAGACTCTCCCACAAAGCCTAAGAGGGCGGACTGTGAATTCTTGCATTACCACCGTAGAAGTTGAGCTGCCTCTCGGCAAGTTACTACGCAATTATTTAATGGAATCCACTTTATCGCCTCAGGGAGGACCTTGAGGCTGATTTTACACCTGGCCATAGCAATGCTCCGCCCCCATCAGATCGCTAAAAACAACATTCATATGACCCTGCAGCACAGTGCGCCGATAGAACCATGCCCTGCCCGCCCTTCCCTGCCTGTCGCCGCCCCTTGCCCAGTGATGTACTCCTTGCCTAACAGGAAGTACATCACTAGGATTCCCAGGTTTCCACATCATAATTATGTCATTTTGCTCATGCACGCCGCAACACCACCGCCAACGTATTTACATTTTCTGTGTCGCCTATCGACTTGCTGCATCATGGAAGTGTGACAGTAACCCGCTGTTGACTTTGCGGCAGGTCGGCGACTGATTGGGAACTTCCAGGTGCATCGAAAGTTGGACCCCATTGTCTTTCCCAGTTACACTGCATGCAGAAAGGGTAAAGCATCGCAATGAAACAGGCCTAGTGTAACCGGGGCCTGATGGATCAATTCATCCTTAAAAAATGATCCTCCAGGAAAAATGACAGAGAAGCATGTGACTGCACCAGGTGTCTGTGATTGGCTGGTGAGGACTCTATAATGATGTCTCCTTTCTGTTTTCACTTAGGGCTTGTACACACTAAGGACGCTCTCGTGTTTTTTTAAGTGGCGGTGATTTTTAAAATCGCCCTAAAAGCAATTGTGCAATGATTCCCCATGAGAGTGTTCGCATATGAGCGGTTCTGATCTGCTCACCAAAGCGCTGCCTGTACCATTTTCGGGCCGAGTTGCCTCAATAGAAGGTATAGGGAAATCGCAAAGCTCTTGAAAAAGCGCTTTGTATAGCGATTTCTCCAACACTTTCATGAATAAATCAGAATCAGAATCAGAATCAATTTATTTTCGCCAAGTAAGTTTGCACCTACAAGGAATTTGTCTTAGCAGTTGCTTAACAAACACAAACAAAAAACAATACAAGGACAGACAGTGTGAATATTACAAGTTAAGGACATTATAAGTATAGTGGCAGTAAGCAATGTGAGAATTGTTCATGTTTTTTTTTTTAAAGAGATTTTTTATTGAAAAATTTTCATAATTATACACAGCATACAATTTTCCCTTTCCTCCCAACCCCCCATCCCCTATATAACATAAGAATTACAATATTCATATACCTTTAAAGCATGTCCCTCTTTTGCTACATCCACCTCATTACATAATAGACAACTTGTATATGGAATGCTATACATCTTAGAAAAGTCCAGTTATATTTACCTCATTATAACGCATGTCCCTGTGGGATGTTAAAAGGTAACGCATTTACTATAAATATGTATCTGATACACTGGTTGTAATATCAAGATTGGGAATTACTGTGGTGCTATCATCTACCCATCTGCCCCATACTTTTTCAAATTTCTCTGGATGACCTCTCGCCTGGTACGTAAGACTATATAGAGGCAAATTTTGATTAATAAGTGTTTTCATATCTGCAATTGTTGGAGGTTGAGACAGTTTCCACTTTAATAACAAATTTTTCCGTGCATAGAAGAATACCAGTCTAAGAAATAATTTATGGTATTTATTGCAAGTGGTATTGTCTATAATGCCCAAAAGGGACCCCTTATAAGAAAGAGTAATAGGTCTGTCCATCATTTTTTCCAAAAGCCTTATGACAGACGTCCAATAGCGTTGAAGTTCCACGCACTCCCAAACACAATGCATGAAATCTGCTTTTGGCGACCCACATTTAAAACAATTAGAACCAATGCCCTTCCCCATTTTGGCCAGCTTATCCGGAGTGTAATAGACCTGGTAGAGCCATTTTGTCTGTATTAGCTTGTCCGCTGAACTAATCACTGAAGTCATATAAGAAGATTCAAATTCATCCCATTCTGTTGCAGAAATTTCACATTGATTCGTTTGCCATTTTGTTTTAATTTTCTCATATCTGTAATATCCCTTCCTATCGGAAATCAGTGAGTAGAGGCGAGAAATCAGTTTAGTTTTGTCTTGACTTAACAATATATTTTCTAGCTCTGAGAAGGCCAACAAGACTCCCGATAGGCCTATTTGGGCTTTAATTGCATCCCTGATTTGAAAGTACCGGAATAGGGAGTAGCGTGGAAGTCCAAATTCATCTTTAAGGATATTGAACGTTTTAAATTTGCCATCGCAAAATAATTGGTTTATATATTTTATTCCAAACCTTACCCAGAATTGAGAGTCTTCCATCTTAAGAAGTTCTGGAAATTTTGGATTTACCCATAAAGGAGTATTTGGAGAAATAGAGCCCGGTGGCCCAGGGACCAGTTTGGAGGCAGCTGCAAAGACTTTAATTGAGGTATGAATGAGGGAAGTTCCCTCTTTTCGAGGAGGGATACTCCTATATATAGAACTAGCCAAGGCTTCGTATGAGGAAGCGATATCGGCCTCCAGAGTCAGTGAGGCATCAAATCTATCCCGATTCATCCAGCCATGAGTATGCGTCAGTTGTGCCGCTAAATAATAGATATAAAAATTGGGAACCCCTAGCCCCCCATATTTCGTCGGTAGTTTTAAAGTATCCAATGCCAAACGATGTGTAGAATTACCCCAGATAAAGTTAGCAACCATAGAGTCTATTACTTTAAAGGTACGTTTAGGTATCTGTACTGGAGCCATTTGAAAAATATATAAAAATTTGGGAGCTATAACCATTTTAATGGCAGTAGCTTTACCAGGTATATTCAGGGGCAATTTACTCCATAATTTAAACCTATTATTAAGGCCATCAATTAGAGGGGTTAAGTTAACCTGAATATACTCCTTAATATTTCTGGTAATGGTAACTCCTAGATATTTAAAAGAGTCAGTCACAACTAATTTAGAAGATGGATGAATATATTTGACAGCTTCAGAGTCAAGAGGAAACAGAATGGACTTAGACCAATTTACCTGGAGCCCAGAAACCTCCTGAAAGGAGTCATAAATTTGAAATACCTTAACTAAAGAAGGGCCTGGATTTGCTAAGTACAAAAGCACGTCGTCCGCGTATAATGATATACGTTCCTCCAACTTATGGACTTTAAATCCCTGAATATCTGGAGATGTCCTAATTAGCTCCGCTAATGGTTCCATTGCTAATGCGAATAGTAAAGGAGATAGGGGACATCCTTGTCTGGTGCCCCTGTAGATATAAATCGGATCTGATATATATGAATTTACCCTGATTCTTGCACGTGGTTTGGCATATAGAATATTAAACCATTTCCTAAATATTTCTCCAAAACCCATTTTCTTTAACACTGCCCCCATATAAATCCACTCTATTGAATCAAAGGCTTTGTGCGTATCAAGCGATAGTATAACCCTGGAGCCTGCATTTTCATGAGGAAACTGTATATTTGAATACAACCTTCGAATATTCAGTTTGGTGGATCTACCAGGCATGAAGCCTGTTTGGTCTTCATGAACAAGGGTGGTAATAAATTGATTCAGTCTATTAGCCAAAACTTTAGCCAATATTTTGGCATCTGTATTAATTAAAGACATAGGTCGGTAAGACTCACATAAATCCAGATTTTTATTAGGTTTGGGAAGGAGTACTATATATGCTTCGTATAATGTGTCTGGAAGAATGCCTTTTGTCAAAGATTCTGCAAACATTTGCGAAAGTCTAGGGGTATTAATGGCGGAGCTTTTTAAATACCATTCTATTGGCAGACCGTCAGGTCCGGGGGTTTTTCCTTTTTTAAAAGAAGCAAGAGCTTTAACGATTTCAGCTTCTGTAATAGGGGCATCTAAAACAGCTTTTGCCTCGTCACTTAATTGCGGGAGATCAATAGAATCCAGAAATTTCACCAAACTGGTGCTATCTGATTTAGCCTTACTTGTATATAGTTCCGTGTAGAAATCAAAAAACTCCTTGGCAATATCTGCCGAGGTAGTACTATATGTCCCAGAACCATTCAGAATCCTAGGAGAATTGTTCATGTTTAGTTCTGTGCTTATTACTTTCAGTCCTAGCAGCTCTAACGTGGTTCAGCATTAAGTATGGCTACCGCTTGAGGAAAAAAAACTGTTCCTGTGTCTGGAGGTTTTGGTAGCGATTGACCGGAATCTTACTCCTGAAGGCATGCGCTGGAAGATGGAGTGAGCTGGGTGAGAGGGGTCAGAGGCAATTTTGGTCGCTCTCTTTCTGCACCTGCTAGTGTAAAGATCCTGCAGGGAAGGTAAGCTACAGCCAATTATCCTTTCCGCTGATCGGATGATGCGCTGCAGCCTCCCCTTTTCTAATGCTGAGCAGGAGCTGAACCATACAGTCATGGATGATGTTATGGTGGATTCGATGATTGCAGTGTAGAACTGCACCATTAGCTTTTGAGGTAGGCCAAACTTTTTCAGCTGCCGCAGATGGTACATTCTCTGTTGTGCTTTCTTGACAATAGTGGCAGTGTTGTTGTCCCATTTTAAGTCGTTTGAGATCGTGGACCCAAGAAACTTGAATGACTCTACTTGGGTTATTGTGGATCCATTTATGGTTAAGGGGAGGTGCTGGGGGGGGAGATCTCCTAATGTCTATTATCATCTCCATGGTTTTGAGAGCATTTAGTTCTAAGTTGTTGCTGCTGCACCAGGAGGAAAGCTGTCCCACCACATGCCTGTATGCAGACTCATCCCCGTTTTGTATGAGACCAACTACTGTTGTGTCATCTGCAAACTTCAGAACCTTAACAGATGGATCTGTGGAGATGCAGTCATTGGTGTAAAGTGAGTACAGCAGTGGGGAAAGCACACAGCCCTGGGGTGCACCAGTACTGACTGTCAGAGAGCTTGATGTGAGTTTACCAAGTCTGACACGCTGTCTTCTGTCGGTTAAGAAGTCGGTTATCCATTTGCAGAGGGATTCAGGTATGTGTAGCTGGGAGAGCTTGCTGTGCAGCAGTGATGGAATTATGGTATTAAATGCAGAGCTGAAATCTATAAATAAAATCCTGGTGTAGGTTCCTGGGTTATCTAAATGCTGTAGTACATAATGCATACACATGTTCACGGCATCGTGGTACATGGCGCTCGATTCACAAAGCCATGCTAACACTTAGCACGGCAGTGAAAAGCGGCTTTGCACGTGCTAACAAGCGCATAAAGGTTTTCACGCAAAGTATCGTGATCTGCAGTGACTTCACATGATAATAATACTTAGCACGCGAAGTCACTGCAGATCACGCGAGCTGAATGTATATCTTGAATTATTATTGTATATATTTAATTATGCGACGTGCGTAAGACTTTGCGCGTGCCGCGTTACAGTACCGCACATGTTAATATAAGCATCATTCATAATTTCATTAACAAACTCTATCTACTGAGCGGGCGAAACGTCATTGATTTCAATGGCATACCGCACTTAGAAGCGTGACGTGTAACGCCATTCATGCGCTAAAATGTAGCACGCAAACGGCATAAACTTTGCACGTGCAAACTACTTAGCACGCATGTTTGCACGTGCAAAGCCTTAACACGTGATAACTGACTTATCACGGGTTAGTGAATCGAGTCCATTGTATTTAATAATTTCCGGGTGAAAGAGCTCACTTCCTGACTGACGTAGGAAGTGAAAAAACGAATCGCTCTGCAAAAGTTCTTAGAAAAGCTCTTTACAAAAAAATCGCAAATGCGCAGGTAAGCGCACAAATACGCCAAACGATGGCGTCAGCGATTGCGATTTATGATGTGAACAATGCCTTACAGAGCAACCAGAAATGAGTCATGATGATCACATGATTAGGTTAGAAGTTAGTTAAGGCCTCTTTCACAGTGGGATATTGCGTTTGATGTGACGTTAAAGTCGCACAACATGCCCCTAACGCAACGCATGTAGGTTATGAAATTGGACGTTATTTTGCACTGCGTTATGTGTCTCTTGGTGCGCCGTTTTCGTCGCATACTGATGGAACGAAAACGGAGCATGCGTTTATATTTAAAAAAAAACCAAAAACATTACTGAGCATGTGCAACACACGTAACGCAGCAGATACATTGCTAAACGCACAGCATGCAGCACTTTTTAAGAACGCTACACGTTACACACAACGCAACGTGGGCACTGTGAATGTCACACAGACTTTGCCTTGCTGTGCGTTACTCTGCGTTAAAGTATTTTATAACGTGCAACTTTAACGCCGCACTATGAAAGAGCCCTAAAGGGGTTCTCTGGTATCTGTAAAAAAGCTAAAACTTACACTTACCTGGGGCTTCTATCAGCCCCCTGCAGCTGTACTGTCCCACGCCGAGTAGTAGATTTGGGGGCCTTCTTGTGGTCTTTTTGGTAAGCAAAAGTGGTGAGAAGTCAGAGAAGGTGGCTGGTGGGCCCCTTGACCCCCTCTAGGCCCCAGGCACCTGCCTAAGTTGCCTGGTGGATGATCCTGCTCTGCTCTGGACTTGCCATGAGAACTACTTCCAGAAAGAGGACATTGAACCGTATAGTAAACTGTAGCTTCTGCTGAGGACACTGCTTGCACAGAAAGAACCTCAAACTAAGACTTTGACAAACAAATGATGATAGGAGGAGTTCAAGAGGCTGGGCAGAAGAATACAAAGGAAAATGTAAAGAGACCTCTGCTCAAAACTCACAGGCAGCCAGTGGATGCAAACACCGCCTCAAAAATAACAAACACAGACTTTGGACATGCTTAGCACATTGGTTACACTAGAGGGCACCCAAGGCTTTTGTCTGGACAGCCTGTGCCCAGAAATGGCCCTGCCTGCTTGTCATAATGCTTGCAGAGAGAGGATTGTGAACCTTAAAACTAAGTGCACCTGCTTTGGGTCACTCCTTTTAGAGACATAAGTGAGAGGGATATGGAGGCTGCCATATGTATTTCTTTTTTAATAATACTGGTTGCCTGGCAGTCTTGTTGGTATATTTGGCTGCAGTAGTGTCTGAATTACACCAGAACAAGCATGCAGCTAATCTTGTCAGATCTGACAATAATGTCAGAAACACCTGATCTGCATATGCTTATCCAGGGTCAATGGATGAAAGTATTAGAGGCAGAGGATCATCAGGATAGGCAGGCAACTGGTATTGCTTAAAGTGGTCTGAAACTCCAACATAACATTCAATATAATGTAAACGAGATAAACAGAGGAACACCAAGAGCCCCAATAGTGTAGTATCTATTGACAAAGCGGGTAATGACAAAGAGTAATAGTTGTTATACTCTCAAGCATGGGTCACCAATAGGCAACCACTGTAAAGGCAGGTGGGGAGATTATCCTGACCCCACTCAGGAATAAGAAGTCGCTCTCTGTAGATAGTAGAAAAGGGTTAATAAATAGACTGAATGTACAGTCGTGTTGTGTCTGCTTGGAGGAGGTAAGTCCACCACTGCCTCCTCTAATTACCAAATTTTTGGCTTTTAAGCTCTTTTAAACCCCCTTGTATCCTTTTGGCGCCTCTGTTCTCTCCTATTGAACAAAATGTGTTTTCCTACTTTTTATTACTCATACAGTTATCATATTTGTTTTTACAAAGTACAAGTTTCCAAAGTGTAGTTTATCTTGCCCTAAAAGCTGTCACTGCATTTTATTCAAACTGCTTTTTATTATATACTAGCTGATGACCCGGCCTTTACCCGGGTATATATTTGGCTGGTTGGCTCCACCCACTTCAAACCCTAACACACAAACACTCAGTGACCAAGTTTGTGAGCTTTGGCATCAAAAATTTGTATATGCTCATAGAAATTAAATAAATCAGATTGGCGGTTTGTGACTCCACCCCTCTCCAGCATTTGAATCCCAGTCACCCAATGACCAACTACAGCAGGTTTGAAGCATCTGCTATTAACAGTGTAAAAATGGCAGCAATTTAAATATTCCCCTTGAAAATCAACAGGTGAATTTTGCTCGGCTATTATAGGCTCCACCCACTTAAATGAATATTAATCTCAGTCACCCAGTGACCATCTGGGCAACGTTTGAGAACCCTGCCATTAACAGTGTAAAAAGGCATACAGTTTACATTTTCCAAATGAAATTTGTTTTTGGCTCTGCCCACTTTTTGTAACCTGGACACACAGTCACTCAACGACCAAGTTTGTGAGCTTTAGAGTCCTTGGCATCAATAAAAACAAATCTGATTGTGTGTTTGTGGCTCCGCCCCTTTTCTGAATTTGAACCCCAGTGACCCAATGAAGAAATTGTACCAGGTTTGAGGCTTGTGCCATTAACAGTGCAAGAATGGCTGTAATTTTAATATACCCCTTAAAAATCAACAGGTGAATATTGATTGGCTTTTATAGGCTCCACTCACTTTTCTGAATATTAATCCCAGTCACCCAGTAACCCAGCTGTGCAAAGTTTGAGAACCCTGCCAGGGGCGTAACTAGAAATCACTGGGCCCCCCTGCGAATATTTGGATGGGGCCCCCCCCATAGGTGCCAAATAATCGTAATGGGGCAGCGTTTCACTGTAAATTAATTGTAAAGTGGGCAGCATTTTACCAGACAATCGTAATGTGGGCCAGAAAATCGTAATGTGGGCAGAGTTCACCAGAAAATCGTAATGTGGGCCTTTAGAAAATCATAATGTGGGCAGAGTTCACCAGAAAATCGTAATGTGGGCACCAGTCACCAGAAAATAGTAACGTGAGCAGCAGTCACCAGAAAATTGTAACGTGGGCAGCATTTACCAGACAATCGTAATGTGGGCAGCGTTCACCAGAATATCGTAATGTGGGACAGAAAATCGTAATGTGGGCAGAGTTCACCAGAAAATTGTAACATGGACAGCATTCACCAGACAATCGTAACTTGGGCAGTGTTCACCAGAAAATCGTAATGTGGGCCAGAAAATCGTAATGTGGGCAGCGTTCACCAGAAAATCGTAACGTGGACAGCATTCACCAGACAATCGTAACGTGGGCAGTGTTCACCAGAAAATCGTAATGTGGGCCAGAAAATCGCAATGTGGGCAGCAGTCACCAGAAAATCGCCATGTGGGCAGCAGTCACCAGAAAATTGCAATGTGGGCATCAGTCACCAGAAAATCCTAATGTGGGCAGCAGTCACCAGAATATCGTAATGTGGGCAGCAGTCACCAGAAAATCCTAATGTGGGCAGCAGTCAGTCACCAGAATGTCGTAATGTGGGCAGCAGACACCAGAAAATCCTAATGTGGGCAGCAGTCACCAGAAAATCGCAATGTGAGCAGCAGTCACCAGAAAATCGCAATGTGGGCAGCAGTCACCAGAAAATCGCAATGTGGGCAGCAGTCACCAGAAAATCCTAATGTGGGCAGCAGACACCAGAAAATCGTAATGTGGGCAGCAGACACCTGAAAATCACAATGTGGGCAGCAGACACCTGAAAATCGTAATGAGGGCTGCAGACACCTGAAAATCGTAATGTGGGCAGCAGACACCTGAAAATCGCAATGTGGGCAGCAGACACCTGAAAATCGTAATGTGGGCAGCAGACACCTGAAAATCGTAATGAGGGCAGCAGACACCTGAAAATCGTAATGTGGGCAGCAGACACCAGAAAATCGTAATGTGGGCAGCAGACACCAGAAAATCGTAATGAGGGCAGCAGACACCAGAAAATCGTAATGTGGGCAGCAGACACCTGAAAATCACAATGTGGGCAGCAGACACCTGAAAATCGTAATGAGGGCAGCAGACACCTGAAAATCGTAATGAGGGCAGCAGACACCTGAAAATCGTAATGTGGGCAGCAGACACCTGAAAATCGTAATGTGGGCAGCAGACACCTGAAAATCGTAATGAGGGCAGCAGACACCTGAAAATCACAATGTGGGCAGCAGACACCTGAAAATCGTAATGAGGGCAGCAGACACCTGAAAATCGTAATGAGGGCAGCAGACACCTGAAAATCGTAATGTGGGCAGCAGACACCTGAAAATCGCAATGTGGGCAGCAGACACCTGAAAATCGTAATGTGGGCAGCAGACACCTGAAAATCGTAATGTGGGCAGCAGACACCTGAAAATCGTAATGAGGGCAGCAGACACCTGAAAATCGTAATGAGGGCAGCAGACACCTGAAAATCGTAATGTGGGCAGCAGACACCTGAAAATCGTAATGTGGGCAGCAGACACCAGAAAATCGTAATGAGGGCAGCAGACACCAGAAAATCGTAATGTGGGCAGCAGACACCTGAAAATCACAATGTGGGCAGCAGACACCTGAAAATCGTAATGAGGGCAGCAGACACCTGAAAATCGTAATGAGGGCAGCAGACACCTGAAAATCGTAATGTGGGCAGCAGACACCTGAAAATCGTAATGAGGGCAGCAGACACCTGAAAATCGTAATGAGGGCAGCAGACACCTGAAAATCGTAATGTGGGCAGCAGACACCTGAAAATCGTAATGAGGGCAGCAGACACCAGAAAATCGTAATGTGGGCAGCAGACACCAGAAAATCGTAATGAGGGCAGCAGACACCAGAAAATCGTAATGTGGGCAGCAGACACCAGAAAATCGTAATATGCCCCCCCCCCCCCCCTGGGGCCCGCTCGGAGTTTTGTGGGTGCTCTAGGGAGGCAGCATGAAGGGAAAGCCTTGCCCACAGTCGGCGGGGAGAGGGGTAGTTCCCCCCTCTCCCTCACCTCGGGGCTCTCCCCTCTGTGCTCCCCTCCAGCTCGTAAGTGTCTGTGGGGCTGTGGTGGGCAGCGAGCGGCGGGCAGATACATACCTGCTTCCGTGCGTTCCATTGGAGACTTCTCCCTCTAGCGGCTGACGTCACTTCCGGAAGTGACGTCAGCCGCTAGAGGGAGAAGTCTCCGATGGAACGCACGGAAGCAGGTATGTATCTGCCCGCCGCTCGCTGCCCACCACAGCCCCACAGACACTTACGAGCTGGAGGGGAGCACAGAGGGGAGAGCCCCGAGGTGAGGGAGAGGGGGGAACTACCCCTCTCCCCGCCGACTGTGGGCAAGGCTTTCCCCTCATGCTGCCACCCCTCCAGCACCCACAAAACGGTCCCAAGCGGGCCCCAGGGGGGGGCCGGGCCCCCCCGCGGGCGCAGGGGCTGCAGGGCCTATTCCTACGCCCCTGAACCCTGCCATTAACAGTGAAGAAGGGCTGCAGTTTACATTTTCCCTGGGAAACTGTTTTTGACTCCACCCAGTTTTTGTAACCTTGACACACAGTCACTCGATGACCAAGTTTGTGAGCTTTCGGGCTCCTGGCATCAAAATTTTGTGAATGGAAGAAGTTTATCCAGTGAATTTGAACCCCAGTCACTTAATGACCGCCTGTAGCAGGTTTGAGGCCTCTGCCATTAACAGTGTAAGAATGGCAGCAGTTTCAATATTCCCCTTGAAAATCAATAGGTGAATTTTGATTGGCTGTCGTAGGTTCCACCTACTTTTCTGAATATTAATCCCAGTCACCCAGTGACCAACTGTGTCAAGTTTGAGAACCCTGCCATTAACAGTGTAAGAATGGCGGCAGTTTATATTTTCCCATGTAAAAAGTTATTTGTTTTTGGCTGTTTGTAACCTTGACACACAGTCACTCAATGACCACGTTTATGAGCTTTGTGGTCCTTGGCAGCAATAAGTTGCATTTTTCCAAGGAAATTAAACACATCTGATTGGCTTTTTGTAGCCCGTCCCCTTTTCAGAATTTAAACCCCAGTCTCCCAGTGACTGACTGTACCAGGTTTGAGGCCTCTGCTATTAAGAGTGTAAGAATAGCAGCAATGTAAATATTCCCCGTGAAAATCAATAGGTAAATTTTGATTGGCTGTTGTAGGCTCCACACACTTTCTAAATATTAATCCCACTCACCCATTGGCCAACTGTTTCAAGTTTGGTTTCTCGGCCATTAACAGTGTAAGAATGGTTGCAGTTTATATATTCCCATGTAAAAATTGCTGTTGTTGGCGCCACCCACTTTTTCTAACCTTGACACATAGACACTCAATTACCAAGTTTATGAGCTTTGGTGTCCTTGGTATCAATAATTTCTATATTCCTATTGAAATTCATCAAATGTAATTGGCTGCTTGTGGCTCCGCCCCCTTTCTGAATTTGAACCCCAGTGACCAACTATATCAGGCTTGAGGCATCTGCTATTAACAGTGTAAAGCCTCATCTACACGCGTAGATGAGGCGGCGATGTGGCTTATCAATCGAGCCGCATTAGCGGCTCGATTGATAAGATCCGACAGGACGAATCTCCCCACCGCCGATTCCCTGCTCGTTCCCCGCGAGGGGAAAATGGCAGGGAATCGAGCGGAAGATAAGCGGTGCCGGCGGGGACGAGCGGGGAATCGAATCCGGCGCACGGGCGGCAAACGGGTACGCGGCAGGTACGCGCGGGGATGCGGAAGAGGCAATCCGCCGGATCGGAGCCTCATCTACGCGTGTAGATGAGGCTTAAGAATGGCAGCAATGTAAATATTTCCCTTGAAAATCAACAAGTGAATTTTGATTGGCTGTTGTAGGCTCCACCCATTTTCCACCCAAGTGACCAACTGTGCCAAGTGTGGGGACTCTGGGTTGATTACTGTGAGAATGGCAGCCTTTTACATTTTTTCCATTGACATGAATCGGTGGAATCTGATTTGCTGTTTGTAGCTCCGCCCAGGTGTGCAGGGGGGATGCAAGACCCCCAGAACATATCATCCCAGGTAGTGAGAGATCTGCATACCAAGTTTCGTTCAAATTGGTCAAGCCGTTTTCGAGTGATCACGGCACATACACACACATACATACACACATACATACATACATACATCCGATTTTATATATATAGATTAACATCTTCTAATCAGCTATTCTGAACTGTGTGTGTCTGAAGCACAGAGAGCTTCACAGAGAGTTCCTTTTCACTTGTTACACTGTGTTTACACACATTGGGCTTGATTCACAAAAGAGTGCTAACTGATAGCATGCGCGTTACCAGTAGCACATTACCAGTATTAAGAGTTCGGGAGCGGCCGGTCTCACCCCGGTGGCAAGGCACTTCAAAGAAACCCATAACGGCAGATATTCATCTCTGCGGTTTATTGGACTGGATAGGATCCACGGTTCACCTAGAGGAGGGAATATGGACCGTCTTTTGTTACAAAAAGAAGCCAGATGGATATTTGAGCTAGATGCAACCAGATATCCCGGCCTAAATGAGAACATCAGTTATGCCCCATTTTTGCCCATCTAGTCTCGTCTGCTTGTGGGTCTCGGGGGTGCTGCTGCTGTTGCATTCCTGCTCTGCTGTCTGCTGCTTTTAAAAGGGGGGGACCATCTGTCCCACTGGGGTATTCTTGTGGCCTTTTCAATCAGTTTTCAATTAGTCTTTATGTTTGGTAACTTCACCCATTTGGTGATATACTTGTCCCATATGATTGGCACCACATGGATATTCTCTAGGGTGCCTATTTCATCCATGGGACACATTATCTTTTGTCATGATACTGTATTGGCTGCTGCCCTATATGAATCTGTTTTAGATAAAAGGCTAGCTATAATGCAATGATATAATATTTGAATTGAGAAATCATCTGATTTATTGACGTTCTGTGCGCGCTTCCTGTGCGTCCCCGCCGCCCGATCCGGCTTCCTGGTCTCCCTCGCCCCTGTCCCCGGGCCTGCGTGCGTGCGGGGGGGCGGGGCTTGGCGGACGCGCCGGGCGCACCATTGGTTGGTTCGCCCGTCGCGTCTGCCCGCCCCGCCCCCCTGCTCGCATTGGCCGGGGGGCGGGGGCGCGGGTGGCAGTGTGGTATGGCCGGATTGGGCGGCGGCGACTACATAGGAAGCGTGTCACGGCTTTTCGGACACGCCTCCTGAAGAAGCCGGTAGTAGCCGGCGAAATCGATCGAGGACGCCGTCCTCTATGGCGGTGGATCCCCCGGGCACCTGAGTCCCCATGCTCCTCTAGGACATCACCTCCTCTCAGCCTACACCGCTGCTAGTTGCCGAAACCTGCCCGGATTAGTAAGAGCCCACTGGGCAATCACACACCATTTATATTTATATGCTCGGCTGACATACAGTGCTATTATGCTTCATGGCTATTGCTACTGCTGCTTTTTCATCTACTGGCTGTTTGACCTGCTTTCAGCAATGATGTGCTTTCTTGCAAGGATCTGCTAACATCAATACTGTCTACATCTGTCAACCTGCTTGTGGCCATCAAGCCCCTGCTGCATGGACTTTTGTTTCCATTTATGCTGCTACATACTAGCCCTAGTGCTTCTGCAGATTTGCAAGGAACTGCTGGCAATAACACTGTTTTCATTTATCTGCTTTCTGCTAATGAGCCATTGCTACATGGACTTGTGCTTTCAACTAAATGCTGCAATATATTTGCTCTTGGTGTGTGTGCAACAACTAACAAGCTGTCAGAATTGACTTGTCGGCATGGTGTGCTGGGAGTTGAGGATACCTGCTCCTTGCTTTGACCTCTCTCTACACCGGAATGTTTATATCCATTAGGTGACCAGTCTGAACTCCTTTATTGCATCCTAATTTTTGATTCTTGATTTTCGAGTTTTCTGCTTATGCTCTGGAGATTTTTTGATTTTTTGATTTTTTTTTTTTTTTTTTTGTCATCAAGCTGCGCAGCTTTGAATCATCATACATGTGCACTAAGTCCACTGGCTGGATTTCATCAGAGTAGAGGGCTCTGGGTATAGCGGGTTTTGGGGTGTGGGTGTTTTGGGAGCTGGGGGTTCCCTTCTGCCATACATGGTTTTATGTTATTTCTGCATAGTGTTTTTTGTAAATGAATAATAAAGTTTTGTATTTTTATAAATATCTAAGGTGTTTGTATTCAATCAGGCCATACCCCTTCCGCATTATATCTCACAAGTTTGTTTCCTGATAGCATGCGCGTTAATTTTTGCGTTTTGCGCGATCGCAAATTTTCGCTCAAAACGATAACGTTTTCACGCGCAAACGCGATTTTTAGCGCGAAAACGATATCGCTTGCACGTGAAAATTCACGTTTGCGCGCAAAAGCTATCAGTTAGCATTTTTTTGTGAATCAAGCCTATTGTAACAACATTGGAATGCAAACAAAGATACTGTTATCTCCAGTTTGGATGCGGAGTTGAAGCTGAATAACAGTACAAAGTGCTTTGTTTAACCATTTCAGTAATGTTCTGCTAAAAAAAAATTCTGGGATAGTAGCTTTCAAGCTGTGAGGAATCTTTTAGAGCAAAGTAGAAATGCTTTCAGACGACTTTAAAAGGAAATAAAAATGGCAGCCTCCATATCAGGCGTCCTTTAAAACCGGACAATGAATAAATCACCCTTTAAAGAGAAACTGTAGTGAAAATAACATAATGAAGAAAAAATTGCTTATTTTTACAATATTGATTTATAGATTATTTAGTCAGTGTTTGCCCATTATAAAATCTTTCCTCTCCCCGATTTACATTCTGAAATATATCACTGGGGGTGACATCTTTAGTTCTGCCAGGCGATCCGTACGGAATGTTCGTTACTGAGAGTTCTATGCACATAGATAGCTACTGCTTGCTTGGCAGTTGGAAAAAGCTGTTATTTCCCACAATGCAATGAGGTTCACAGACAGCAAACTGTCAGGACCATGGCCATGGCATCACACTGGGGGAGGGGTTTCACAAAATCAACCATACAGTCCCCCCTGGTGATCTATTAGAGAAAAAGTAAACACTTCTCGTGGGAAAGGGGGTATCAGCTACTGACTGGGATGAAGTTCAATCCTGGGATAAAGTTCCTCTATAAATAAAAATAGTGCATCAGAGTTTTACAGTAAACTGACAGCAGTCATTAATGCCCAGTGACAGGAAAATGTTTTATTTTAGTTTATAATAATGTGGCAAGGGATTAGTTCCTCTTTTGTATCTTGGTTCCCTGTGTCCCAATCTACGAGACTTCCCATCACTTCCTTTCCAGAGAGGAAGTGGAGAACATCTCTCCAACAGTGACAGAAACAGCAACAAATAAAGCTTTTTTTATGTAGAAATAAACAGATAGAATCACTGATTAGTAGTCAATGTTGTCACTCTTTTCATGCCCCAGGACCACTGGCATAACAATAGGGGATGCGACCCCTGCCCCCGCAGGGGGGCCCGGGTCCCCCCAGGGGACCTGCTCTGAGCCGTTTTGGGGGCCTGGAGGGGTCGCAGCATGAGTGGAAAGCCATGCCCACAGTCGGCGGGGAGGGCAGACGGTCCCCTCCTCCCTCGCCTCGGGGCTCTCCCCTCTGTGCTCCCCTCCAGCTTAACGAGTGTCCGGTCGGCGGCAGGCAGCGGCAGGCAACGCAATGGCTGATCCATACCTTCCGTCTTCCGTGCACTCCAACGTGCGTTCCTCACTCTGGTCTCTGATGCGACTTCCTGTTTTATACAGGAAGTCGCGTCAGAGACTAGAGTGAGGAACGTACGCTGGAGCGCTCGGAAGACGGAAGGTACGTTTAAGTTGTTGCCTGCCGCTGCCCGCCGCCTCGTTAAGCTGGAGGGGAGTGCAGAGGGGAGAGCCCTGAGGCGAGGAAGGGGGGGGACCGTCTGCCCTCCCCGCCGACTGTGGGCATGGCTTTCCCCTCATGCTGCGACTCCTCTAGCCCCCCCCCCCCAAAAAAAAAACAGCCCTGGGCGGGCCCGAGGGGGCCCGCTCCGAATTTCTGCAGGGGGGCCCGGTGGGGCCTAGTTACGCCCCTGCCCAGGACTATAAGTTATCATGCACAATTCTATGGAGGCCCAGGATCAGTAATTCAGGGAAAATACTTTCCATGGGTACACAAACAGCAATGAAAAATACAATTCTGACACACTATTCAAAAGTAAATTTTTAAAAAGTTTCCTGAAAACTGGTATTTAAAGGGACCCTGGGGTGACATGTGGGATAGTAAGATAAACATGTGAATACAAAGTACCTGTCCTACTTAGAAATTGTCTGTGTTCCCAGTTTATAATTAATTGCAAGGGTTAATAAAAGAGCACTTTATCTGTGCAGTTAGAGAAGACAGACTCAGGCAGCTCTCCTGAACACTAGAGGTCACTGCCTGGCTAATGTAGCTGGATAGTGATGAAAAGAAAAAGTCAACAGGTCATCATTTTTCTGTGTGGGAGACAGGTAAACAGCAGACATGTCATTGTAACATTAGCTCTACTTCAAATTGTTAAACTAGATTTTCAAATAAGATTCAGAGACTCCATTAACCCCCTCACCGTTCCAATTCTGTCGGCAAGGGGGGGGCGCAGCACTTTAAAAAAAAATTTTTTTTTAAATTCATGTAGCTAGCCTAGCGCTAGCTACATGATAGCCGCTGACAAGCGGCATCCTCCTACCTACTTTGATCGCTGCCGCCGGCTATCTTTGCAAGCAGGAAATCCCGTTCAGAACAGGATTTCCTACTTTGCTTCCACTGTCGCCATGGCGGGATGACGTCACCGACGTCATGGACGTCGGGACGTCAGAGGGAATCCTGATCCACCCCTCAGCGCTGCCTGGCACTGATTGGCCAGGCTGCGCAAGGGGTATGGAGGGGGAGGGCGGCGCGGTGGGTAGCGGCAAATCGGCGGCAATCGGGATATGCACGCAGCTAGCAAAGTGCTTGCTGCGTGCAATAAAAAAAAATTGTGAAAATCGGCCCAGCGGGGCCTGAGAAATCCTCCTGCGCAGGTTACCCCGAGCTGAGCTCGGGTTAACCGGCAAGGAGGTTAAAGGTCTGTTTTGGATTAGTTATACACAGTAGCATCATTAGGCCAAAAGATATGGGGCTAGTGCCCTGAACCTTTGTCACTGTGCCCTGATTGTCTACCTCTTCCTCCTCCATAGTGTCAGGCAGACCCCAGAGACAGACAGCAGGCAGCAGTGTGCAGCTGGCCAAGAGTGGTGTATGCTGCCCATACTAGAGGCTTGTCACAACCTGGTAATGCGGCTGCTCAGAATATACACTCGAGGCTGTATCATCAGATCGGGACACGCCTCTAGTATGGGCAGCACACACCCAAGGAGGGAAGAAGGGTCTGTTTGTGTTCTCAGGTGTGCGCTGTCTGGATGATAAGGTGTGTGTGTTGGGGGGGGGGGGTTGCCCCAAATCTTCTCAGATTCTACCATGCCCCTGGTTCTACATATATACTTATTTATCTCATGAGTTTATTTTCACTTCAGGTTTGCTTTAATTAAGAACTTTAACCCAGGATTGAGCTTCATCCCGATCAGTAGCCGATACCCCCTTTCCCATGAGAAATCTTTTTCCCTTTTCTCAAATAGATCATCAGGGGGCTCTGTATGGCTGATATTGTGCTGCAACCCCTCCCACAGTGTGATGTCAGGACCATGGCCCTGACAGTTTGCTGTCTGTAGACTTTGTTGCACTGTGGGAACATTTCCAACTGCCAAGAAAGCAGTCCCTCTGTGCATAGAACTCTCAGGGCTCATTCACACTGGAGGTGTTTCGTGATTTTTTTAAGCGCTGGCGATTTTCAAAATCGCCCTGAAAGCGCTTGTGCCATGATTCTCTATGAGAGAGTTCATGTCAGAGCGGTTCGTTTCCGATCCACTCTGCAAAGTGGTTCCTGTACCATTATTGAGGCGATTCCGACTCAATGGAAGGTATAGGAAAAACGCAAAACGCTCACAAAATTGCTTTCTGCTGCGATTGCGCACTCGTTTTTAAGCATAAATACATTACCTGCGTCAGGGTGAGAATAAAAAAAAAATGCTTGGGAAAAGCGCTTAGAAAAGCGCTTTTCACAAAAACGCAACGCTCACCAAAGCGCCGGGAATCGGAAATAAAAATTGCGTAAAAAATAACAAAACGCAAATGCGAACGCAACACAATGGGAACGAGGACTAAGTAAATGAACATTCCGTACAAATCACCTGGCAGGACTAAAGATGTCACCACCTGTGACACATTTCAGAATGTAAATCAGGGAGAGGAAAGATTTTTACAATAGGAAAACACTGACTAAATCATCTATAAATGAATATTGTAAAGAAATAAGTAATTTTTATTGATTACTAGCTGGTCACCCGGCGTTGCCCGGGTATGTATTTGGCCGGTGTTGGCTCCGCCCACTTTTCCTAACCCCCAACACACAATTACTTAATGACCAACTATGTGAGCTTTGCTGTCTTTAGCATCAATAATTTGCATTGAAATAAAATAAATCTGATTGGGTGTGGCTCCACCCCTTTTCTGAATTTGAACTCCAATCACCCAA
Source organism: Hyperolius riggenbachi (assembly GCF_040937935.1). Lineage (NCBI taxonomy): Eukaryota > Metazoa > Chordata > Amphibia > Anura > Hyperoliidae > Hyperolius > Hyperolius riggenbachi. The sequence continues at coordinate 474,355,273 of NC_090649.1, forward strand.
TGGCCAACTGTACCAGGTAAAGGTGATTAACAGTGCAAGAGGCTTGTTTTTTAAGGGTGCTCACTCAGTGTCTTTCGCCTTGCCTTTAACGTTATTTGCAGTGGCGAAAGGGGGTTTTAGGGTTAGACGTCAGGAAGGGGGTTTTAGGGTTAAGCACCACGAGGGGGGTCTTAGGGTTAAACACCACCAGGGAGGTCTTAGGGCTAGGCACCAGCAGAGAGATCTTAGGGTTAGGCACCACCAGGGAGGTCTTAGGGCTAGGCACCACCAGGGAGGTCTTAGGGCTAGGCACCACCAGGGAGGTCTTAGGGTTAGGCCCCACCAGGGAGGTCTTAGGGTTAGGCACCACCAGAGAGATCTTAGGGTTAGGCACCACCAGGGAGGTCTTAGGGCTAGGCACCACCAGGGAGGTCTTAGGGTTAGGCACCACCAGAGAGATCTTAGGGTTAGGCACCACCAGGGAGGTCTTAGGGCTAGGCGCCACCAGGGAGGTCTTAGGGTTAGGCACCACCAGAGAGATCTTAGGGTTAGGCACCACCAGGGAGGTCTTAGGGCTAGGCCCCACCAGGGAGGTCTTAGGGTTAGGCCCCACCAGGGAGGTCTTAGGGTTAGGCACCACCAGGGAGGTCTTAGGGTTAGGCACCACCAGGGAGGTCTTAGGGTTAGGCACCACCAGGGAGGTCTTAGGGTAATCACCACCAGGGAGATCTTAGGGCTAGGCCCCACCAGGAAGATCTTAGGGTTAGGCCCCACCAGGGAGGTCTTAGGGTTAGGCACCACCAGAGAGATCTTAGGGTTAGGCACCACCAGGTTTAGTTGTAGCAAAGCATCGCTAATATTTACCAGCGTTTTATTATGCTTATTACGACTGTAAATATATTTTCAATTTCATTGTTATAGATGATATTTTTCCGATTTTATTACCATTATTTTAGTATATTTATTATTCTATCTCAGATAAAGATGAAGAAGCAATAAAAATGTTGTTCTAGACAATATTATAAAATTTCGGCTGTACCCCGTGCCCTTTTTTCCTGGCACCCTTATTTGATGTATGTGACTTTTGGTTCATGTCAGTATGAGCTGTAATAGATAAGGCCTGTGCATTCTTTAGGAATGTAATGCTTGTCCCAGTCATATGACTGACATCAGACACTATTAATAATTTTCATTGTAGCAGTTATACAAGGCCATGTTGTAAAGTCTGGAATTTTGCCAGCCAGAACCATGGACATTCAGTTGTTCTATGATTTTTTTTTCGTAAATAAAAAAAATGAAATTATGATCTCTTAACAAAGCTCTTGGCTGTTTAAAGACAAAACTGTCCGCTTATGTTCTGCAGCCCCCATCAGACTGCAAGTGGACTGGTATAGCCACATCCAGCATGTACCCTTGGGCTGCTCGGGGTCAGTACTTGTACAGGGTAAACTGCCCCGGGGATCTCTAACTCTTTACAGGCCCCCAATTCAAAGAACTCCTCACAGAAACCCTATTCAGAGATTACAGTAACCTTACGGCTCAGCACTGCGATGTAAAGGGCCCCACATTCATTTCTGCACACTGCCCCATTTTACCTAAAACCCTCTTTGGGGATAGTGTTAGAAAATAAAATGATTTAAAGAAAATCTGTCACGAACCCCCCTTCCCCCTCTAGGGATTACTTACCTCTGGATCCTAACGACGCTTCCCCCAGTCCTCCTCCGTCCCATTGCCGGGAACCCTGAAGAGCGTCGATGTAAATATTTACCTACCGCAATCTTGCGCATGCGCACTAGCGGCTCTCCATTCGGATCCGCTCTACTGCGCAGGTGCGAGTCCTTTGCGCCTGAGCAGTAAAGCGGATACGATCGGGTTCGGCTATTTCCGTCTTACCCGAACGAAAAGCCGTCTGCGCTGGAACCCAGAGAGGTAAATCAATCAAACCTTGTCAAGCTTGTCGGGGGAGGTTTCGGGGGAGCCAGCGCTGGATTCCCCCAAGCTTCAGAGGACATGGAATCCTCATTGGGGCCCTGAGGCTTCCCCCTCCCAAGGTATCTCCCAGAGGGATTTTTTTGGTTACAGGTTCTCTTTACTAAAAAAAAAAAAAAAAAGGGATTTTTTGAGCGTTTCATGTTTTTCCTATACCTTCCATTGAGGCAAATCGCCTCAAAAATGGCCCATGCATAGCTTTTCAAAGCAGAACGAACCGCTCTTATATGAACTCTCTCATAGAGAATCATTGCACAAGCGCTTTCAAGAGCTACTTGCAAAAGATTTTGATTTGCTTTTTCGAGTCCAGAGCTGGATAATCCATGAGAGAATTCTAGGCCTGGAGAGATTCTTACTAAAAAAATGCCAGGTGACCATCAACGGTGGGCAAAAAACGTCTATCTTGCCTAGGGCTCAGTTTCATCTTATTCCATTTCTGCACAAGTCTGGCGTAGTTTGCCAGAAAAGCAAACTGAAGGCCATCTATTAGAAAACAATAGCTTGTTTCATTACGCTGGCGTTATTTCTCCAGAGAAGCACACAGAGAGAATAAGGTTTGTTTTTCAGGTCTGACCTGAAGCATGATGAAAAGCAACTCATTACAAAGTGTTGACTTGTTTTAGAAAACTGGCTGTTTTGCTAGAGAGGAAGAGAACAAGCTGTTTGTAAAATTGCTATGGTAACGTGTGTTACTAACGACGAGCCTTACCAGGCCTGGATTTACCTCACAGGAGCCTATAGGCACAAATGTCCTGGCACCTTAAACTTTGCCTTCAATTAACCTACAAAACCCCACCAAACTGCACCGCAACTGTGTTGACTGTCCCAGCCGTAACTTCTCCCTTACTTCCCTTGCCCGTCAGCTATGGGTGCCCCTCAGTATTAGGTAGCCATAAGTACCCGCAATATTAGGTAGCTACGGATGCCCCTCAGTATTAGGTAGCCAAACGTTTCCATCCCCTTCTTGCACCTCTGACACTGTAGTTGCCATTGGCAGGTTTTGGTGCACCGTATCAATTGTTATGTATAGAGTGCTTGGGGGGCCCCATTGTAAAATTTGCATCGAGGCCCACAGCTCCTTAGCTACGCCACTGCTCTCAGCATGAGTGATTACAGCACTGAGAAGAGATTTTTTGTGCTGCAGGCAGCAATTGGTGCTCTGTCAGACAAGGAGGGGGGGGGGCCCACCAGAGACCCGGAGGGGGGCCCACCGAGGGGAAAAACTGTACTACTGTGGCCCAGTCCGACCCTGGCTACGGGTGCCCCTCAGTATTAGGTAGCCAGAAGTACCCTCAATATTGGGTAGCTACGGGTGCCCCTCAGTATTAGGTAGCCAAAAGTACCCTCAATATTGGGTAGCTACGGGTGCCCCTCAGTATTAGGTAGCCAGAAATACCCTCAATATTAAGTAGCTACAGGTGCTCCCAAGTATTAGGTAGCCAGAGGAAACTCAGTACAGGTAGTCCCCGGGTTACGAACGCCTGACTTACAAATGACCCACCGATACGAACGTCTGCCGACCCGCCGCGATGACGTCACGCAGCCCGGGGACTACCTCTTGTGCCCCCTTTCCTAATGCAGAGTATGCGCAGCAGAAGCCGCAACAAGTCTCACCTCATCCATGGCGGCTCCGAGCCAATCAGCGGCGTCCTCTCTCCCTTCAATGTTCCTCCCAGCGGCTTCCCTAGCGTTGCGTAATGACGCAATCAAAAAGAGCCCCCGCGGCTCTTTCTGATTGCGTCATTATGCGACGCTACTAGTAAAGCCGCTGGGAGGAATGGTGAAGGGAGAGAAGACGTCGCTAATTGGCCCGGAGCTGCCATGGATGAGGTGAGACTTGTAGTGGCATTAGGGGGCACAAGAGGCACAAGGAGACACAGAGGGGGCAGAGATGACACAGAGGGGGACACTGGAAGGACAGGGGACAGAGAAGGCACAGCATTCCAACTTAAGGACGGATTCAGGTTAAGAACGAGCCTGCAGTCCCTATCTCGTTCGTTAACCGGGAAACACCTGTATTAAGTAGATAGAGGGGCCCTTGATTGAAGGAAGATCTCTTCAGTGGAATGCATAAAGCAGGGTGAGTAACCTCTTAACTACACTCTCATCAGGACTCTGCATAGGGAAGGAGGGAGGGAGGCACTCAGGGAGAGGAGTGAGCCGTTTTTCCATCATCAGGCGCCAGTAATATTGCCGTGCGCAGTCTGTGCATGGCAATATTACCACAAGTTAGTGCATCAGCCCCATCGGCCCTTATTCAGTTTTTCTCCTAAGTTTTCTCTCAGGAGATAATTTTTCATCTTCTGTTTAAAATAACTTGCCAGCACTCTGCAATTGAAAAAGTACCAAAAAGTATTTCCTTGCTTGCTGGGATGCGCAGTAGTCCCCAACTGGCTCAGCTAGGGGCTTTACTGGGGCTGACTGCACAAGAATGGAGGGAAGCAGACGGACTACAGGGACAAGCCACAGCAGGTAAGTGAACCGTAAATCGTTTACCCCCACTCATCGCAGCCACACTACTACACAAAGTAAATGTAAAATGACTAAAAAACAAAAAGGCAGATAACTATGTATAGGGATGGCTCTGGATCCTATAGAGCCTTCCTTGTCCTATCTTGTCCCCCTCCTTTCAGCGTCAGCAGCACCCCCTTTTAAGTTTGCTCCTTCGGGAGGCTTCGGAAGCACTCGTGTCCCCAAGTACTTCTGAAGATGGCTGGCTCCTTATTGCACATGTGCGAGTGCACATATAAGCACGCTCACACATGTGGCGTACAGAGCTACTTATCTTCGGAAGCACTTGGGGACATAGACAAAAAGCGAGAACTCAGCCCTAACCGCTTGTTTTTCTTATCTTTTTCCATTGTTCTCAATGCAGAATCGAGCAGCGAAACGATCGGGCGGGGGATCGGACGTGTCGGAAGTTATCTATCGAGCCATCTAAATGACTCAGAGTTGAGCCGTGTATTCCCAGCATAACAGACAAGTTTGGCAGATAGTTGAACAGATAGTTGGTAGGTGTGTATGAACCTTATGGCAGATAAGCCCATTTGAAAGCACAGGCTGTAAACAATATGTCTGCTCCCATGAATCAGGAAGTAGAAACTGTGCAGATTTATTTTAGGATTTGTATCGGCTGTAACAAAGAAATGTATTTTGTTTATAGGTTATTGCTGTTGTGCATCTTTTAGAGCAGAGAGGAGGTCTGAGTTCAGGTACACTTTAAGCCAGCAGCAAGCAAGTACATAATTTTGACAGTAGCTTTTCACCTACTTTTTAGGACTTTTTCAGTTGCAGAGTGCTGAAAAGTTAAACAGAAGAAGAAAAATATCTCCTAGGAGAAAACATGAATTGAATAAGGGCCACTTATGGTTATAAATAGGTATTTGGCCTTTAGTCCTTCCTACATTGTAATTGTAAATGTAATTTATTTTATTAATCTGGGAGAACTTAGAGTACTTTTATTTTCTGTTTGAGAGCTGAAAAATTACTTTATTGATAAGACGATTAAAGATCTTCCCTGAAAAAAAATCTAGAGAAAACATGACTGAATCTGGGCCCTAGCGTCCAGTATAGTTTAGTGATGTTAGCTACGAACATCTACGCGTTCAAAATTTTTATTAGATACTGTTGCCCTCGGCAAAGGGGGGTTAACTTACCTATGCCGCCTCCTATAGCAGTTGCGTTCCACTTGCGGTCCATGTAACTCCACTACTTCCTCCTTCACACCCGGAAGCAGGAAGTAGTGGCGTTATGTGGATCAAGAGTGGAACGCACTTATAGTTACTCATAGCTAACATCACTAGTCTAGTTTCTAAAAGCTGAATGTAAAGAAAAAAACTAGATGATACGCATGAATAGCACTGAATGGGCTTGGTCCACTAAACCGGGATAACTCAGATGTCACACCTTATCAAAGATATCACATGTTATCAAAGTTATCGCATGTTTTCAAAGTTATCACACGTTTTCAAAAGTTATCACACATTATCAAAGTTATCACACGTTGGGCTTGATTCACAAAATTGTGATAACTGCTAGCGCGGCAGTTATCATGCGATCTGCGGCGCGCAAAGGTTTTCACGTATAAAGGTTTATGTTTGCGTGTAAACAGAGGTTTGCGCACGATCACGTGAGGTGTGATATTTGTCTTATCATGGTTTAGTGAATCAAACCCAATATACGGTAAGCATCTGTTGGAAGAAGAGCTGTTGCAACCTGATTACAAGCATTGAAGGCATCTACCACCCCGGCAAGCCACCGCCCTCTACCTGACGGCCTAACCTGTTTACAGAGAGTTGTTTTTCTAGAGATTAATCCTTAAATAACCATGCTTCCTCTCATTAACATTTTTAAAATAGCTCTTATATATCATTAGATGAGTGATTTTGAAATAAGGATGAACCAACTCTTGACTCATGAGGCAAAAGTATAATTATGTATGATGAAGATCCTAATAAAATCATTACAGGGACCTCAAAAACTCCTTCACCTCTGTCTCTTGTCCAGTCTCTCCAGTGACAATGAGCTCTATCCCCCGATACACAAACTAAACTCATGAATAAACTCACTTTTCCTTGTTATTTATGTAGTGCTTTTTCTGTACAGTTAGTCCCTGATTTATGGACACCTGACTTATGAATGACCTGTTGGTACGAGACAGAAATAAAAGTCTTTAATAATGTCCCCTATCCAGAGCTGCTGACAGAGCATCTCAACCAGTAGCCCTGTATGGAGCTTGCAGTGACTGGGACCCGTCCCCCTCCCTGCTGAGTAAGATACATTTAACTCTTTCCAGGCTCCAGCTGTGTGGACTGAACAGGAAAAACAGCTACAGAGTTAAGGAATTCCATGCTGAGGTAGTCAAGTGGTGTGCATTTTTTTTGCAGTGACAGAGCTGAATACCTCTGTTATCCAGATGTTTAGCATAGGTAAACAAAAGGAAGATTCTGTGTTGGTTATAAGCTAATTGTCTATCTAATAGCTGAGCAACAGGTCAGATTACAGAGCAGTACAGAGCTTCTACACAGGTGAGACAGCAGCAAATACTAGAGAATCCAGATTCCTGCTAGCTTGCACCTAATCTGCATTGCTCACTACCTCTACTCTCTGCCAGTCTGCCTTCACTCCCTCCCTTTCTTCTCTCACTCTTCTTTAACCACTTAAGCTCTCAGTCGTTTTCACTTTATGCATCCGAGCAATGTTCACCTCCCATTCATTAGCCTATAACTTTATCACTACTTATCACAATGAACTGATCGATGTCTTGTTTTTTCCGCCACCAATTAGGCTTTCTTTGGGGGGACATTTTGCTAAGAGCTACCTTACTGTAAATGCATTTTAACAGTAAGAATAAGAAAAAAAATTTAAAAAATTCATTATTTGTCAGTTTTCAGCCATTATAGTTTTAAAACAATACATGCCTCCATAATTAAAACCCACGTATTGTAATTGCCCATTTGTCACGGTTATTTCACCGTTTAAATTATGTCCCTATCACAATGTATCGCGACAATATTTTATTTGGAAATAAAAGAGCATTTTTTCCGTTTTGCATCCATCACTATTTACAAGCTTATACAAAAAAAAAGAGAGAGAAATATTTCATCTTTACAGATATTTAAAAAGTTTAGACCCTTAGGTAAATATTTATGTGTTGTTTTTTTTTATAGTAATGTTTTTTGTTTTTTTTATTAAACATTTTATGTGGGCATTTTTGGGAGGGTGGGATATAAAAGTGTTTTATTTGGGGAAATATTTGTGTATTGTAATGTTTTTTTACTTTTACTTGTAGTTTTACTTTTTGGCCACAAGATGGCAATGTTGAGTTTGTTTACATGACGTCACTCTAAGCGTACAATGTACGCTTAGAGGGACATAGCTTCAGAAAAAGCGAAGCTTCCGAGAGAAGCTGTCGCTTTTTCAGCGGGGGAGAGGAATCGGTGATCGGGCTCCATAGCCCGATACATTGATTCCATGGCTACCGAATCCGCGGCCGGGAGTGCGCGTGCACGCGCGCGATCTGCCGCGGGAGCGCGCCTGTCCTCCTTGACGTTTTTATACGTCAAGGAGGACAAAGTGGTTAATAGTTAGGACTACTGATTTAAAGATCTGTAACTGCAAATGATCCCTCCTATCAATAATGGTTCCTCATATTCTGTGGTGCTATCACCAAGTATTGCAGAATCCTCAGTATAGCCATGTTCACACAATGTGTCACCCCAGCACAGTCCTCAGAGGAGTTCACATTCTAATCCCTACCATAGTTATAATGTCCTACCATATATTATTATTATGTTGAGGCACAGTGGAGTGAGGGGGCCCAGTAAGTTTCCCCGGTATGGGGCCCAATAACTTCCAGAAGGTGGCCCTGCCCCTATCTATTGATTTGGGCCGATGAGAATTATTGGCAAAGAACGATACTCATTGGTCTAGCTCCATGGTCCCACTGGAAATGTCTTTAAAGTGGACCCAAATTAAAAATACAAGATTTCAGAAATAAAATCTATTTTCTAAATTATAATAATAAATAGCAGCCTTTTTTCAGCTGCATGATGACAAATATAAAATATTTTACATTTATTGGAGGAACCCCTCCCTTCCTTTCAAATTGCCGGAATTTTTCCGGCAAACTGGTGGAGTAGATGGTGTCTGGCAATGGAGGAATTGCTAATGGCTGCCCCCAGTATAATCCTAGCTATGAAAAGAGAACGGTGAAAAGCATGCACTGAAATGCTCATAGGCTTGAAGGAGTGTTTATTTATCTTTGTATGTGTCAGAGTGGTGCAACTAAATATTTTTAATTAAAAAAATGTTTGGTTTGGGCCCGCTTTAATCATCAGTTTGCCCTGTTATATATTATAATATCTCATATCTCTACCGAAGGGCTGATAACATCAATAAACACTGAGTACAGGCACTAGAGTCACTGAAGATTCATTGTTGCAAAGTAAGCAGTGGCTTGTATTATATGCTTGTACTGTAGAAAAGAAGCAAATTTAGTAATGGAAGTAGATTGCATGAGGGATCAGAGGTGTGTGTGTGTGTGTGTGTGTGTGTGTGTGTGTGTGTGTGTGTGTGTGTGTGTGTGTGTGTGTGTGTGTGTGTGTGTGTGTGTGTGTGTGTGTGTGTGTGTGTGTGTGTGTGTGTGTGTGTGTGTGTGTGTGTGTGTGTGTGTGTGTGTGTGTGTGTGCCTCGATCACGCGAACACGCCTTGACCGATTTGAACGAAACTTGGTATGCAGATCCCTTACTACCTGGGATGATATTATGCAGGAGAACAGGGGCGCCAAAAGGATAAAAGGAAGCTAAATGAGCTTAAAAACAAAATTCTTGGTAAATAGGGGAGGTAGTGGTGGACTTACCTCCTCCAAGTAGACACACAACGACTGTAGTAAAGAAAGTCAATATATTTTATTTATGAACTTCAAATATGCAACACGTTTCACAGGTTTGATCCCGCTTCATCAGGCGATAACAACGGAGCAATAGCATATGTGGTCAGTAGAAGAGCCAGGCACCGTGCCTGGCTCTTCTACTGACCACATATGCTATTGCTAAGTTTTACATTTTAAATTTTGAAAATGTAAACTGCAGTCATTCTTAGACTGTTATTGGCAGGGTTCTCAAACTTGGCACAGTTGGTCACTGGGTGAATGAAATTAAGATTCAGGAAAGTGGGTGGAACTTGCAACAACCAATCAAAATTCACCTATTGATTTTCAAGGGGAATATTTAAACTGCTGTCATTCTTACACTGTTAATGGCAGAAACTTCAAACTTGCTACAGCCGCTCATTGGTTGACTGGGGTCCAAATTCAGTAAAGGGGCAGGGCCATAAACAGCCAATCAGATTTCCTTGGTGGATAAACTGCTTCCATTCACACATTTTTGATGCCAGGAACCTGAAAGCTCACAAACTTGGTCATTGAGTGACTGTGTGTCAAGGTTATAAAAAGTGGGCGGAGCCAAAACCAAATTTCACTATAAAAATATAAACCGTAGTCATTCTTACACTGTTAATGGCAGGGTTCTCAAACTTTGCACAGTTGGTAACTGGGTGACTAGAATTAATATTTTGGAAAATGGGTGGAGCCTACAACAGCCAATCAAAATTCAACAGTTAATTTTCAAGGGGAATATTTAAATTGCTGCCATTCTTACACTGTTAATAGCAGATGCCTCAAACCTGGTACAGTTGGTCACTGGGTGACTGGGGTTCAAATTCAGAAAGGTGCGGAGCCACAAACAACCAATCAGATTTGTTTAATTTCAATGGGAATATACGAATTATTGATACCAAGGACCCCAAAGCTCATAAACTTGGTAATTGAGTGACTGTTTGTTAAAGAGGAACTCCAGTGAAAATAATGTAGTAAAAAAAGTGCTTCATTTTTTACCATAATTATGTATAAATGATTTAGTCAGTGTTTGGCCATTGTAAAATATTTCCTCTCCCAGATTCACATTCTGACATGTATTACATGGTGACATTGTTACTGTGGGCAGGTTATGTAGCTGCTCCTAGCTGTTTTGGCTGTTAGAGACAGCTGTAAACAGCTAATTCCTGTTTGTGAACATTGTTACATTGTGGCAGTTTGCCCAGAGTACCACGGTACTCAGAGCTTCTTGTGGGAGGGGTTTCAGCACAAAATCAGTCATACAGCGCCCCCTGATGGTCTGTTTGTGAAAATCATTATATTTCTCATGTAAAAGGGGGTATCAGCTCCTGCTTGGGATAAAGTTCAATTCTAGGTTGGAGTTTCTCTTTAAGGTTAGAAAAAGTGGGCGGCGCCAACAACTACATTTTTTTGCATGGGAAAATATAAACTGCAGCCATTCTTACACTATTAATGGCAAAGTTCTCAAACTTTGCACAGTTGGTCACTGCGTGACTGGGATTAATATTCAGAAATGTGGGTGGAGCCTACAATAGCCAATCAAAATTCACCTATTGATTTTCAAGGGAAATATTTACATTGCTACCATTCTTACTCTGTTAATGGCAGAGGCCTCAAACCTGCTACAGTCAGTCACTGGGTGACTGTGGTCTAAGTTCACTAAAGTGAGTGGAGTCACAACAGCCAATCAGATTTGTTAGATTGATTTCAGCCATTTTGTTATTGGCAGGGTTCTCAAACTTGACACAGTTGGTCACTAGTGATGTCGCGAACCTCCGATTTTCAGTTCGCGAACCCTGTTCGCAAACCTTCGCGGAAGGTTCGGTTCGCGGAAAAGTTTGCGAACCGCAATAGACTTCAATGGGGAGGCGAACTTTGAAAAATAGAAAAAATTATGCTGGCCACAAAAGTGATGGAAAACATGTTTCAAGGGGTCTAACACCTTTTGGGGTCGGCATGGCGGAGTGGGATACATGCCCAAAGTCCTGGGGAAAAATCTGGATTTGACGCAAAGCAGCGTTTTAAGGGCAGAAATCACATTGCATGCCTAAAGTGCTTTCAAACATCTTGCATGTGTATACATCAATCAGGGAGTGTAATTAGAGTACTGTTTCACACTGACACACCAAACTCACTGTGTAACGCACCGCAAACAGCTGTTTGCGTAGTGACGGCCGTGCTGGACTGATGCGCAACATGGCCAGAGTGCAGGCCGTGGCAGTTTTCCAGCCCATATGGTCGCCGGGCTGTGGTAGCTCAATGATAGAACAACAGTGACTGTCCAGCTGATCAAATTTGGTCTGTCCACAATGAAGCAACGACCTTATTATCTTCTTGTATGTAGGTAGGCATAGGTAGGAGTCCCAGTATAGGTAGGTAGGCATAGGTAGGTGCCCCAGTAGTTAGCTAGGCATAGGTAGGAGTTCCAGTATAGGTAGGTAGGCATAAGTAGGAGTCCCAGTATAGGTAGGTAGGCATAGGTAGGTGCCTCAGTAGTTAGCTAGACATGGGTAGGAGACCCAGTAGTTAGCTCGGCATAGGTAGGAGACCCAGTATAGGTAAGTAGGCATAAGTAGGTGTCCCAGTAGTTAGCTAGGCATAGGTAGGAGTCCCAGTATAGGTAGGTAGGCATAGGTAGGAGTCCCAGTATAGGTAGGTAGGCATAGGTAGGTGCCTAAGTAGTTAGCTAGGCATAGGTAGGAGTCCCAGTATAGGTAGGTAGGCATAGGTAGGAGTCCAAGTATAGGTAGGTAGGCATAGGTAGGTGCCTCAGTAGTTAGCTAGGCATAGGTAGGAGACCCCGTATAGGTAGGTAGGCATAAGTAGGTCCCCTAGTATAGGTAGGTAGGTAGGTGTCCCCGTATAGGTAAGTAGGTGCCCCAGTAGTTAGGTAGGCATAGGTAGGTGTCCCAGTATAGATAGTTAGGCAGGGCCTGGCTGGCACAGTAATAACAATTACCAAGGTCCAGCTGCAACAGATAGGGCTGTATAATGTCAGTGAGCAACACACACAAAAAAACACATCAGGAAAACATTAGCTCTCAAAAGAGCTGTTGAGGGGTGCTATTTTAGCAATAACAATCATCCAGGAGCAAGCCAAGAGCCTAACTAATCTTTCCCTAGGAGAACAAGTCCGCAGCAACTGTCCCTAGTCTGTCTCTAGCAGGCACACGAGTGAGTGTAATGGCCGGCAAGCCTGCCTTATATAAGGGGGGGGGGGGGGGGGCTCCAGGGCTTAGTGTAGCCTGAATGGCTACAATGTGCCTACTGACTGTGATGCAGAGGGTCAAAGTTGACCCTCATAGTGCATTAGGGGGCGAATCGAACTTACGCAAAAGTTCGCCTTGTCCAGGCGAACGCGAAACCACCAAAGTTCGCCTGGAACTGTTCGCCGGCGAACCGTTCGCTACATCTCTATTGGTCACTGGATGACTTGGGTTAAAGAGACTCCGTAACAAAAATTGCATCCTGTTTTTTTATCATCCTACAAGTTCCAAAAGCTATTCTAATGTGCTCTGGCTTACTGCAGCACTTTCTACTGTCACAGTCTCTGTAATAAATCAATGTATCTTTCCCCTGTCAGACTTGTCAGCCTGTGTCTGGAAGGCTGCCAAGTTCTTCAGTGTTGTGGTTCTGCTATGAACTCCCCCTTCCGGGCCCCTCTATGCACACTGCCTGTGTGTTATTTAGGATTAGAGCAGCTTCTCTCTTCTCTCTTATCTTTTACAAGCTGGATAAATGTCCTCTGAGCTGGCTGGGCTTTCACATACTGAAGAATTACAGACAAGGGCAAAGCTGTTTGCAGGAAGAAATGACAGCCTGAAACTACAGTGCATGAGAATAGGGGGAAAGAAACACACAAATGATCTCTTGAGATTAAAAAGGAAGGCTGTATACAGCCTGCTTGTGTATGGATGTATTTTCTATGTGTGGACATACTGTACATCAACCTACTTCCTGTTTTGGTGGCCATTTTGTTTGTTTATAAACAAACTTTTTAAAACTGTTTTAACCACTTTTAATGCGGCGAGGAGCGGCGAAATTGTGTCAGAGGGTAATAGGAGATGTCCCCTAACGCACTGGTATGTTTACTTTTGTGCGATTTTAACAATACAGATTCTCTTTAATATTTAGGAAAGTGGGTGGAGCCTACAACATGCAATCAAAATTCACCTGTTGATTTTCAAGGGGAATATTTACATTGCTGCCATTCTTACACTCTTAAAGGAAAACTTAAGTCAACTATAAAAAATGAGATTTACTCACCTGGGGCTTCCCTCAGCCCCCAGCAGCCGATCGGTGGCCGCAATAGCAGCATAGGGGGCGATATACAGTCTGGGAACGCGAAGAATCACTCGCGTTCCCATGCCTGTCGGCCGGTGACGGCCAAACCGGAAGTGTTCGCCGGCGGGTCCTGGAGCGTCAGAGCGGGGCTGCGAGGGCACCGATCGGCTGCTGGGGGCTGAGGGAAGCCCCAGGTGAGTAAATCTCATTTTTTATAGTTGACTTAAGTTTTCCTTTAATGGCAGAGGCCTCAAATCTGGTACAGTCAGTCACTGGGAGACTGGGGTTTAAATTCTGAAAAGGGGGCAGGCCTCAAATAACCAATCAGATTTGTTTAATTTCAATGGGAAAATGCAACTTATTGATGCCAAGAGGACCCCAAAGCTCATAAACTTGGTCATTGAGTGACTGTATGTCAAGGTTAGAAATAGTGGACGTAGCCAAAAACAACTAACTTTTTACATGGGAAAATATAAACTGCAGCTATTCTTACACTGTTACAGTGTAACTGTCGGGCATAAAATAAAAAATCAATTCTTTATTTTTATCTGGTAAACAAGTAATAAGGATGCTAACCAGGCAATCCAAAAGCTAAAATCTCTATTACTTTTCTTGTTTAGGAATGATCATTCCCCAGTTTACCTGACTCTTATTTGGTACGTTGCCGCATAAAGGAAGTTGCAGGGCATGCTGGGTTGTCTCTTTTTGCTTCTTTATTTCCCCTCAGACTTAACTAATGTACAGAAGCAAAAAAGTACAACCCAGCATGCCCTGCAACTTCCTTTTTGCGGCAACGTACCAAATAAGAGTCAGGTAAACTGGGGAATGATCATTTATAAACAAGAAAAGTAACAGTGATTTTAACTTTTGGATTGCCTGATTAGCATCCTTATTACTTGTTTCCCAGATAAAAATAAATAATTGATTTTTGATTTTATGTCCGACAGTTTTGTTGGCAGGGTTCTCAGACTTGATACAGTTGGTCACTGGGTGAGTGGGATTAATATTCATGTCTATATTTTTCATGATGTGTGTTCAGTTCCTGCTGCCAGGCTTCGCACAGGTTGACCTTGATTTTGGATGACACACATACGGAAATCAGGTGTTTTATGCAAGTATGACTCCCGATTAAATAACGTGATCTACATGCAAGTTCTTTCCTGTTGTGTAGCATGTTGAGGGGAACTGATTGAGACACGAGGGACTGTTCATGGGAATTTAAGTGGTACATACATGGTTAACCATAAAATCATAATAAGGAAAAAACAAACACCAGGTTGGATGTAAAATGGCCGTAGGCACTGTTTATTGCGGTTTAATTTAATTAAATAATTAATCTTTATTATAAAACTTTGATCATTAAATCGGAAATCATATAACCAAATAAAACTCCAAACAGTATAACAATAAATATTCCAAATAAATATTCAAAAATACAGTCTTTAGACTAGTATTATACCAAGTAATCCAAGTCAAACTAGTCAACCCACAATCGTGGGCGACTTTAACCGCCAATAAAGTCAATCAGCCTACGACAGTTCCTGAACAAAAGGGAGGGCGGGTGGGTGCTCCCAGCTTGCCTGACTGGAAACTGAGGAGATACACAGAGTGTCAGAGATGTCTTGACAGGACCCCCTCTGTGATTGGCCGGACAAATCTTGGCTCCAAGTGACAGCTGCCAATCACAGAGAGTTCCTCTGGGCATCCGCACAGCAACTGCATTCCTCACAGGCTTCCTAGGGACAGCCCATCACCTGAAAGAGAAGAAAGGCACAGCCAGCATCAAACAGAAAAAACACTTTAACCCTATGAGTAACACTAATCCTGTCAGTAGTATATAACTATCCCTACCTGTGCAACCTTCATTAGCTATGTATATAGATCCTACCAGCAACTTACTAACTAACATGTAAACCTATAGGGAGACCCTAAACTGTCTGCCCCCCAAATTCCCAAGAGGCCTGCGTTTTATACTGACACTATGGCCTTCCATGGGAATTTAAGTGGTACATACATGGTTAACCATAAAATCATAATAAGGAAAAAACAAACACCAGGTTGGATGTAAAATGGCCGTAGGCACTGTTTATTGCGGTTTAATTTAATTAAATAATTAATCTTTATTATAAAACTTTGATCATTAAATCGGAAATCATATAACCAAATAAAACTCCAAACAGTATAACAATAAATATTCCAAATAAATATTCAAAAATACAGTCTTTAGACTAGTATTATACCAAGTAATCCAAGTCAAACTAGTCAACCCACAATCGTGGGCGACTTTAACCGCCACACGCCAGGCTAAGGCCTGGCACCACCGCCCACGGCCCTCTCAACCATGCTTTGCATGTCCATATTAAAAATGTCCAGTCCTATTGGGGACAAATGAACAAGGTCCCGGCGGTACAAGCCTGGGACGTCTCCCTCTAACTCGGTGTGGCGAAAAGTGAAACCGCCCACCGATGGCATAAATTTGCTCATCGCAAAATTCACTCGTTTACGGATTTTCTCCAGGAATCTGCGGGAACCCTTTAACCACAGATAGCGTTGCACCATTTCCGAGAAAACTAAAATTGTGTGGGGAAAGGAATCGTGTATCTGTTGGAAGTCTTGACGCATCTGTGACATAAGGTCAAGCGTCCCGACCCTGCCCAAATCGTTACCCCCTAGGTGCACAATTAGAATATCAGGTACCGGCCAGGAATCTAACAAGGATAATATTTTTGGGACAAATGAAGCCCAACGCATTCCCCTACCACCCTTCCAATAAATATGGTAATCATCCACATTGAGATCCAACTGCTCAGAATAAGGCCTTTCCTTTGCCCTCATCCGGGCCCAGAAGATGAACGAGTGTCCAACTATCCAGACCACCCTTTTGAGACCTGAAAAATAAAACATTAGTAACAGGATAAAGCAGGGCGGATATATAATTTGTACCTCCTAGACTCCCACCTGCCAATGCGTTTAATTACAGATTCTGCTAAACCAAGTCTGGCGGCCTCAGTAGCCGCACCAATCCTAAAAGAATGGCTAGAGAATTTTAAGGCTTTCAGCCCGAGAACACTGAGGGATTTGCTCAAAACTGACCTGAACTGAAACATGGACAGTGGGGCACCGTCGGCATGCGCAAGGAATGATAAAGAGGGAGCCCGCAGCTGCAAAAAATTGGAAATTGTATAACAGGGGCATGACAAACCATCCAATTTGTAAAGTGAGAGCCACGCCCCCCTACCGAATCTGTCTGTTTTGGATTTCCTAATAAAAATTTTGACTGAGTCACTAGTCAAGACCACATCCTGGTGGCCCAAACCTGTGTGAACCAGTTTTGATCTAGACACCAACTCCGAAATGCGCAATGCGCCAAAAAACGCTAGCGTAAAGGCTGCGCGGAACAAGCGAACTTCGTACTCCGAAGAACAAATCATTGGCAAAACACGTAGCAAGTCACCCAGGAGCTCAAAAGTGATTGGGCGCCTGCCGTCTGGGACGGCAGAGGCAGACTTAAGGCCCTTAATAAGCTGTTTCACTATAAAATAATTAGCGCATGGGGTAGAATTATGTAAACGACGGAAAAAAGGAAATACCTGCCAAAACACGCTGGAGTGAGGATACCGACGAACCCTCAGAGAGCTTAGCGCAAATGAAAGATAAAAACAGTACTACTTCACTTGCTAAAGGTGATATACCACCAGCATTTGCGTAAGCACACCAATCAGCCCATGCAGCTGAGTACTCAGCCCATGTTCTGGCTGACAGTGACTGGCGTATTGCCGATGATACTAGTTCCCGATTAACTTCCATAGATGGGCCGGACAGGGGACACCCTCTTGGATCGCAGATGGCGCCAGCTCTCTGAATAACGCAAATTGCTGTCGGGATAAAGCATCTGCGATCAGATTAAATTTGCCCGGCAGATGAACCGCCTTCAACCATATGTTAAACCGTAAACATAATAGTACCAATTGTCTAAGGATTTGCAAAACAGGCAAAGATTTTGAAGTTAGGGTATTTACGGCAAAAACCACTCCCCTGTTATCAGATTGCAATAGTATGCGCTTATTAGCGCAACTATGGCCCCAAATGGCTATTGAAACCAAAACTGGGAACAATTCCAGTAGTACAATGTTTCTACTGTAACCGAGGGTGAACCAATCCTCGGGCCATTTTTCAGCACTCCATTGACCCTGGAAATAAGCACCATAGCCAATTGACCCAGCTGCGTCTGTGTACAAGTCCATGTCAACGTCTTTAACGAAATCCTCCTGCCACATAGACCGCCCGTTAAAATTAACAAGGAAGCCATACCAGACCAAAAAATCTTCTTTTACTGGTCTAGTCAATCTTACATGCCATGTAGGATTCTTTAGGCCCGATAATAAGCGCGCAGTACGACGAGAGAAAACCCTCCCCATGGGCATGATTCTACTTGCGAACGCCAAACGACCCAGGAGTTCCTGCAGCTCCTTAACTGTCGCTTTATGCTTGCTCAATAATTTATTGAGCCGCTCCTTCAGATTCACAATTTTTTCCATAGGGAGACGAAACTCCATCCGTACCGTATCTATGGTGATACCGAGAAAAATCAGTTCCGTCATTGGCAGAACAGATTTCTCTTCCGCTAAAGGTACACCTAGAGTATCCGTAACTCGCCGAAAAACGTTAAACAAATTAAAGGCTGCATCAGAATTTGGAGGACCGACGAAAATAAAGTCGTCAAGGTAGTGCAAAACACGGCCCGCTCGACATTCACTCTGTACAGCCCATTCCAGAAAAGTGGCAAAAATCTCGAAGTAGCAGCATGAAAGTGAACAGCCCATGGGGAGACACATGTCGAAATAAAACTTGTTCTCAAATTGAAATCCCAGGGAATTATAGGCCCCAGGCCAAATTGGCAGTAAGCGGAAAGCCGACTTAATGTCCGCCTTGGCCAGTAAGGCTCCTCGACCAAATAGTCTGATCACAGACACAGCCTGGTCAAATGACAAGTAAGATACGGAGCACATAGCGGAATCAATTGAATCATTCAGAGAGCCACCCTTGGGGAAAGACAGATGATGAATTAGGCGCCACTCGCCTGGATCTTTTTTTGGCACAATCCCCAAGGGGGACACCCTAAAGTCCTTGAATGGGGGAGAGAGGAAAGGGCCGGCAACTCTGCCGGCCCGCACCTCTTTTTCAATTTTCTCTCTAACAATGACAGGCTCTTTGTACACAGATCTTAAGTTGTCAGCCCACAGGCAACCCGAAACAGCAAAAGGTGGAAGAAAGAAACCGTGGGTAAAACCGCCAATCAAAAATTCGCTAATCTCCGGATTTGGAAAGTGTTTTAGGTATTGAGTGAGGTTTTGAACCCTCACTGGCGTCCGCGCTGCGCAGAAAGGACTCCTTCGTGGAACCCTGTATAGCCGACGATGCTTTCTTGAAGCAGCGGATCGCCGCATGGAGACCTCCGCAGTGCGCACACTCGTGCCTATAACGGCAATTCGGTGTAAATCTGCATTGCGATTCGTTAAACGCATGACATATACCTTTTTTGAAAGGGACGGCGCCCGAGGTGGCGGGGACAGCTGGTCTGGGTTTCTGGGGCTGCTGTGGAATCATCAGACGGATCCACAGTTCCACATCTTTGGTTCCCCATAGCAGCGTGGGGTATATTGCCCTTTTTTGGCGAAATGCCTCATCATAGAGGAACCATGCTATTCCACCATACTGACGCTGAGCATCAAAAACCGTGTCAATATGTTGGAGCAAACCTAGCGCCACACTCTGATCCCTCTCGACAATAACACCAGCGAAAATCAGGAAAGCCTGCAACCAGTTGTTAAAATTTCTGGTCACAGGCCTCCTCCGATCTTCCTCCTCCTTGTGGTCTTTCAGGTACTCCTTATGGAAAGGAAGCAGTGAGAGGACATCCACATATTCCCCACGCCAGATTTTTTCTTTAACAGCTTGAGGTAAGTGAAAGCCAAGCGGGGAAGACGGACAAGGCATAACTCCCTTATAAGACGTTTCGGGTACACCGGCCCTTGATGCAGGAAGCAATGCAACCGAATCAGAAAGGGAGTTAAGCCCTCCCGAAGCATTAGGTAGGTTAAATGAGTGTGACCCTGGAACAACAGTGTTAACAGAGTCAGGAAAAGGATTAGCAACAACAGTTGCAGAATTAGTTACACTGATAGGAGCAGAAATGTTAGATACAGAATTACAAGGATTGCCTTCAACCGCATTTAAACCCTGTGACGAGGGTACCCATACTGTCGCAGGTGAAGCAATTTGGCTAGGAGCAGGCATTCTCTCCACCACCTGCTGCATACATTGTAATAAAACATTCATACGATGCATTAAACCCTCCCCAATATTCCCCAAATTCTCACCCGGTCTGGGAGCAGGGATTCCTTGGACAGGTTCCTCAGCTTCCCCATCCGATGAATCAGAGGCTGGATCCGCAGTGAAGTCCCCTGCGACCCTTGGCTGGACCTGTAGAGGAGGCTGGTCCTGTGGATGAGGCTGACTCAGAAGCGGAGGGGCCCCCAGGAGTGGATGCTGGCTGGGCAGGATGGGCAGGCCCGGAGGTGGAGGCTGCGCATAGAGGGAGGGCTGGCCCTGCATCACATGCTGTGGAAAGGGTACCTGGCAGGCCGGTCCTGGAAGGAAGGAGGCAGCTGGCGCGGAACCGGATGTGGAGGGCAGGGAGGCCGTAGATGGTCCAGACGCTTGGTGGCCGGCAGGAAAGGAAGAAGCGGAGGAGGAAGGAGCCGCATCGGCGGCAGCAGATGAAGATGGGTTCCGGGCAGCAGAATCCGCAGGGCGCCCTGGAACGCAGCTAGGCCCTGACTGATCGGCAAGATGGCCGCCGGGCTTCTTTCCAGTGGTGTGGAGGTGACGACTTCCGCCCTTAGATGCCCGCACACTTCCGCCCACAGCAGAGCGACTTCCTGTGCTCTTCAAAAGCGGCCCCCGGGAATCCGGAGAGTAGGGGCGCCTGGGCTTTTTGGGCCTCTTCGCCGGCGGCGCTAAGGAAAGGTCCGCGCCCGCTCCGGCAATAACAGAAAGGTGGTCCGGGTCCCTGGATTTCTTGGTGCGGCTCCTGGACTCCCGCACAGACGATCCGGGCGCAGCGGAGGCGGCAGCAGAGGTGGAGGGGATCGCCGGAGGCAGCTGAACATCCAGGGGGACCAGGTCAGTAGGCATTTGAGGTAGCTGCACAGCGGGCAGAGGTTGCTGGTTAGGCAGGGGGGCAGGAGGAACAGAAATAGAGTCCAGAAACCTGCGGAGCGTGTCTTCGCCCCCTTCAGACCCCGCAACAGCTGCCACTCTCATCCAGATTTGATCCATGGCAGCAGAATAGAAAAGAAGGAGGGATGAAAAAGGGAGGAAAAATAACAAGAAAAGAAATAAAGAAAGAGAGAATTTTTTTTTTTTTTTTTTTTTTTTTGAAAATAAATGAAAGGAAAGAATAAATAAAGATAAAAGAATAAGAGATAAAGTAAAATAAAGGAAAAGTAATCAGAATTCCGTCAGAAACTATCAGTGAGAGGAACAGCTAATGACAGCTCCTGCTCCCAGCTTGCCTGACTGGAAACTGAGGAGATACACAGAGTGTCAGAGATGTCTTGACAGGACCCCCTCTGTGATTGGCCGGACAAATCTTGGCTCCAAGTGACAGCTGCCAATCACAGAGAGTTCCTCTGGGCATCCGCACAGCAACTGCATTCCTCACAGGCTTCCTAGGGACAGCCCATCACCTGAAAGAGAAGAAAGGCACAGCCAGCATCAAACAGAAAAAACACTTTATCCCTATGAGTAACACTAATCCTGTCAGTAGTATATAACTATCCCTACCTGTGCAACCTTCATTAGCTATGTATATAGATCCTACCAGCAACTTACTAACTAACATGTAAACCTATAGGGAGACCCTAAACTGTCTGCCCCCCAAATTCCCAAGAGGCCTGCGTTTTATACTGACACTATGGCCTTCCAGGCGTGTTTGCATTACTGATGAAACCTGCTTATCCAGATGAAGGCACGAGGAGCTCTGAGTAATGTAAAGCTGGCACAGCACCTGACTGGGATGTATTCTGTCACAGGAGTGCCGACTGATCAAACCAATTCTAGTCAGGATTCTGGGTGATTGTTAATGCCTCTCTCCATAACTAAATGGAACAGCCCTTCCATCCCAACTGCTACAGTGAGAAAAAAATTAAGCAGTTAAATTCTGACAGAACCGACAGGTTTTGGACTAGTCCAACTCCTCATGGGAATTCTCAGGCTGGTTTCAGACAGCAAACTGGTGTTAGCGATGTGTTGCGTCGCTCCCAACACACCACATCGCAACACCAGAAACAGGCCTTCAGGGAACACCGCGTTAGTACATGGTGTTCCCTGTCTGCCATCTGTCCAAACAGGAAGTGATGCGTGCTTGCGTTCACTTCCTGTTTCGGGTATGCGGAAGTGCACGGAACCGTATTGTAAAAATATGCTTCCATGCATGCAACGCCAACGTGCTTAAAGAGGAACTCCAGTGAAAATAATGTAATAAAAAAAGTGCTTCATTTTTACAATAATTATGTATAAATGATTTAGTCAGTGTTTGCCCATTGTAAAATCTTTTAAATCCCTGATTTACATTCTGACATTTATTACATGGTGACATTTTTACTGTTGGCAGGTGATGTAGCTGCTGCATGCTTTTTTGGCAGTTGGAAACAGCTGTAAACAGCTATTTCCCACAATGAAGCAAGGTTCACGGACAGGAAACTGCCAGGAGTACATACTCAGAGTTTCTTGTGGGAGGGGTTTCACCACATCATCCATACAGCCCCCCCTGATGGTCTGTTTGTGAAAAGCAATAGATTTCTCATGTAAAAGGAGGTATCAGCTACTGATTGGGATAAAGTTCAATTCTTGGTCGGAGTTTCTCTTTAAAGAACCCTGCTTCGCCATAGACTAGACTAACATGACTTCTTGGCCGACACAGATTGCCGCAGGTGGCCACAGGAGCCGCACGGTAACAAAGTTATGTGCTAGCGTTAAATCTGGCACTTCCGGCGCAGTGTACCGCAACGTGGGAAGTATGAACTTGGCCATAGACTTTCATTAAACAAAATAACTTCAGCGCTGTGTGGTCCTTCACATATTACTCCATCACCAACACCCTTCAAAGTGCAGGCTTACCGATATCACAAATGACCCAAATTATAAGGTCTAAGCATATGTCAGATCGGTCTCAAATCCCCACGATTCTCATCGACCTCCAGGAATGCCAGCTGTCCTCTTTCAACCAGGACCGATGCTCCCAACATATGGATAAATATTGCCAGAAAAAACACACAAATCTAAGTGTTCTCCGTTTACCAAGTAAAAACACCTTTTATTTGTGCATAAAAACAGCATCCAATACTCACTTCAGGGCCCTTACAACAGGGGACCTCAGCAGAACAAAGCGTACTAAATAAAAATTAAACATACCTGCGGCTTCCTCCAGCCCGGCCCCCTTCAGCAGTGGCGCTCCAGCTTTAAATTTTTGGCAAACACAAAGGGAGAACTAACTAGCAATGATTGGAACCAAATGTAAATATCACAAACAGAACTCGGAGGCTTTTGAGAAGAGCAGATGGTCCAAATGATGGTGCTGTTATGGAAGAAAGGTTACCTACAGATGTGCTTGGCTAGTTTGCAAGCACACTTGAATCCTTACTTGCTAGAAAGTTGCTCCTGTGTGGACAGATCACAGACAAATCATTCCAGCCATTAGCCTGTGTCTCACAACTCTACAAGCAAGGGGGGGGGGGGGGGGGGGAGACAAGAGGTAGAGAAACACTGTGTGTGTAATTCCTTATCTTAGAAGCTGAGCACTTCTGGAAACTAGAGCTTGTATTTTACAGACGGCAAGTTTTGAATCAGGGTTTACCCCTGTGTCACATGACTGCCACGGCAGAGATGGCAGGTAAGCTCATTTGAAAGTACAGGCTGTTAACAATACCTCTGCTTCCATAAATCAGGAAGTAGAAACAGTGCAGATTTATTGCAGGATTTGTATCAGCTATAACAAAGAAATGTTATTATGCTGTTGCATATCTTTTAGAGCAGAGATGAAATTCTGAGTTCAGTTCCGCTTTAGTGCTTGCATAGACTCAGGGTGACATGGAGAGTTTTTACAGACCCTTCCCTGTTTAGTGTACGATGCTGGAGCCTGGAAACAGTTAACTGCATGTTACTGAGCGAGGGGGGCTCAGGGGTACACAGTGATTCGGGGGGGGGGGGGGGGGGAGAGGCAGTGCCACAGTGTAGCTCCGCCCATGCCCTTCAGGCCATTCGCTCCCTCGTCCTCCTCCTGGGCTGCCGTGATCCGCCAATAGCCTGCTCGGTAAATCCCGTAGCCCCAGTGTCCAGCACATGCGCCCCACCCCACCTCCCTCCCGCCGACAGAAGCATTCTGTACTTGGGGGCTGCGCAGGCTTATCATGGATTTAGGCTATCGTGGATCGAGGTGGCCCAGGAGGACAGCGGTGCCTGAAGAGAGCTTTTGAAAGCCCCAGGTATGTATCATTTTCTTTTTTTCATTCATGTCTGGTACACTTTAACCACTTCAGGACGAGAGCAATTTTCACAAATCAGCACTGATCCCATTGATTCGCCAATAACTTTATTACTACTTATCTCACCTAAATTATCTCTATATTGTTTTTTATCAGGACAAATTAGGCTTTTAACGTAAAATAATTTTGTTTAGTAATTACCTTATTTAAAGGGAAAACAAGGGAAAAATAGAAAAAACGCACTATTTCTCCATTTACGTCCAGTATAGCTTTACAATAAACAGTGCTAACTATAGTTAAACCCACACATTTTATTTGCTTATCCATCCTGGTTATTACAACATTTAGATTATGTTCCTAGTACAATGTATGATGACATTATTGTATTTGGAAATAAAGGTGTCTTTTTTCTGTTTCTTGTATTTTGTTTTTTCATTGTACACTATCGATGATTACAAGACCTTATTTGCAAAAATAATAGTAATATGCCCTCATGGCATACATATTTAAAAAGCCAAGTTCCTAAGGTAAAAATATATGTTTTTTTCTTTTTTATTCTGTAACTTTGTTTTCATATTACTTTTTAAGTCTTTTATTTTGGTACAGAATATGCAAAAATGTAATTGTTTTTGATTCAGTTTGTGACTAAAAGAATACACAAGACATGGGCCTCAACCCTAAAACTCTCTAAACTTTATTCTACTACCTATCATGGTTAAAATGTTACCAAATATGTCTCCTGTAGTTTTCCTACAACTTTCCCAAGTGTGATCATAATTTTTGAAATTGACTTTTTATGTTTTGATTGAGTTTGTCCCTACCTATTTTTTATGTGACGTGGATCCAAGCTTTAAGACACTCCAAAATGTATTCTACAACTCGTCACGGTTAAAATGATACAACATGTGCCACATTTAGTAACAAACTGGTGGTGCACTACCCACAACTACATTTGATTTATATACACGTCGTGTTGTCATAAAGTGGTTAATGGCAGTATTATTTACTTGCAAAGTATCTGCTTACAGTGTTTTCCCCTTTAGGCTGCCATGATCCCATTGGGAGCCCCCTAAAGTGGTTCTGTGCCTTCTTCTCACATTCTGTTCTGATAAAACTGCCGCTGGCCACTCTTTCTGCTCAACATGTTGGAGCTGCAGTAAACAGAAATTACCTGTTTTGGGTGAATTGGACACAATCTGGATTTCCTGCAGGCTGCAGCTTGTTAGACAGGCCAATCGAGTCACAGAATGCTGCTAGCAATGCATTTCAATGAGGGAAGTGAGTACCAGTGAGCATTTGTCAAACATCCCACAAATAGACTGTACAGATGAGAAAATGTGAGATTGCAAGGATTATTTCCTCTTTTCTCATCACTGTGTGATGCTGCTAAAAAAACAGGGCCATTTCTGACCTATTCCGTGCCCCAGGCAGAGCAACCCGTGACGATCCGCCCTCCCCCGCCATCTCCATCACCACCGCCCCCACACATACACTATGCTAATAATGCAGGGCAATGACTTATATTTTCAAAGCTGAATTTCTATAGGAAAAACTGATGATAAAACAGTAGAAGTAGTTTTGTACCTGTAAGGTGGAAACTCATAATCCAATCTTTTTCATCCAATCTTACCATTTCTATGTAATATAAGGGAACTGCCTAAATTATCCATTCAATATATTCACCCAATTTACCCTTATATATGTAGTAGTTCTGCTTCTGTGCAGTTCCAATGACGTCAGAGAAACCACATGACCCGCGCGATGGAGTAAAGAAGAAGCCGACCCGGAACCCGACCTGATGAGGTCGGCTTCGCCAGCGG
This sequence comes from Hyperolius riggenbachi, assembly GCF_040937935.1. Taxonomy (NCBI): domain Eukaryota; kingdom Metazoa; phylum Chordata; class Amphibia; order Anura; family Hyperoliidae; genus Hyperolius; species Hyperolius riggenbachi. Next base: position 474,381,289 of record NC_090649.1, read on the forward strand.
AGGAGACCGGGAGCCACCGGAGCCGCGGCGAGGGCACAGGACGGCTGCCAGGGGCTGGAGGAAGCCCCCCCAGGTAAGAGGATCTTTCTTTTTTTCCAGCCTGGGCATATCCTTTAAAGGGAATGGATTAAACAAAACGTATTATACATAGCTGGGGCTTCCTCCAGCCCCATATGCACGGATTGCTCCCACGCCGCCGCCCTCCACTTCCCGCAGCTCCAATACCGGGTCCCCGCACTTTGAGTAGTGCGCCCTCTACGTATCTCTCCAGCAGCTGCTGGAGAGATACGCAAACAGCGCACCTCACTTATGTCAGACTGGCTCCGACTGACGAAAGTGCAGGGACCCGGTATCGGAGCTGCGGGAAGTAGAGGACGGCGGCGTGGGAGCGATCCATGCGTATGGGGCTGGAGGAAGCCCCTGCTATGTATAAAACATTTTGTTTAATCCAACTCTGGTACACTTTAAACTACATAGATTTGGTAAAATTGGATAGAACAGATTGGATTATTAGTTGCAACTTTAAAGAGGAGCAATCAAAGAAACTGTAATTCTGTAATCTGTAAACCCCACACACCTATAGAGCTATTAGCCAGTAACATCAGACAGCTTTTCAGAAGTCTCTGATCACAGCCTGTGTGAAAGGAATGTTTTGTGTTGTGTATCAGCTTTTTGTAACAAAGTTGGTGTAGGGGCCAGAGCTGTACCATGTAGATAGGTGCCACTTCCCTGTCACAATTCACAGAGGAATGATTTAATTTACTGTTTGTCTCTGCCCTGCCCACACACACTGCTTTCTCACAGATCATATGAGAACAGTTGAGAGATTTTTTAGCTACAGAGAAGGATCTGAAGAGAAGGACTTGTACTTTATTCCAGTACTTGCATGCTTACACCCACCATTGAGAATGAGCTCTTTCTGGCTGTAATTTCTGTTTACTTTACACTACATGAGGCAGAGAGACACAGGAACAGCTGATGAGTTATCTACACACTATTTGATGCTGTATTTCTGCTTTCTATCATTCTGAAGTCATTCCAGTCACAGGATTACAGCCAGTGAGGACTGTTTCTGTATGCTGGATGTGCTGAACACAGTTTTCCATAGTAATGCCCACAGTGAAAACTGTTCTCTGTAAATGTATTTTTTTCTTCACCTAAAACATGAAAAGATGAAAAAAAAGCATTTGCATTGCTAATTACTGGAAATATATGTGGAATTAAGAATTTTAGTTAACTTTGATAGTTGTCCTTTAAAGAAAACCTGTAACAAAAAAAAATCCTCCTGGGGTATACTTACTTCGAGAGAGGGAAGCCTCTGGATCCTAATGAGGCTTCCCCCCGAACAGCGGCAAGGTAAATATTTACCTATCACAATCCAGCGCAGGCGCAGTAGCGGCTCTTCGTTCAGGATAAGTCGAAAATAGCCGAGCCCGATCGTATTTGTGCTACTGCACAGGCACAAAGGACTTGTGCCGGTGCAGCATAGCGGATACGATCGGGCTCCGCCATTTCCACGTTAGCCCGAACGAAGAGCCGCTACTGCGCCTGCGCTGGATTGTGGTAGGTAAATATTGGGCTGCTTGACAAGCCGCTTGTCGAGGAGGTTTGGGGGGAGCCAGCGCTGGATTTCCCCAAGTTACAGAGGTCGGGGAAGCCTCATTGGGACCCTGAGGCTTCCAATATTTAAGCGACTGAACCAAACTCAATTGCTCAATCCTAGGCAAGGAGAGTAGGCGCCTGTGCACTCCTCCATGCAGGTACACCACCTCTGCAACACAATGTGATACTTATATTTAGGTAGAAGGAGGCACTCCACAGGCTTGAACTTGCGTTCAGTTTATTGCATGTCGTTACACTACATGTTTCGGGCTCCGCCCTTCATCAGGTGTAACCACCCACTACCTCCACCTTCAATTTATCTCCCTGACCCCACCCCTTAAGGGTGGGTCAGGTCCACCATTAGTGAGTACATTTTCACATCAAATAATCCCCTGTTACTCCACAGGTTCTATATCTGGTCTATACATACATATAGAATCCACTATATGAAGAAAAATGAAACAAAAGAATTAAAAAATGGAAAAAATTAAAAAATTAAACAATATGGAAAAAATGAAAACAACTAAATTAATAACCAAAAAGGTCACTAGTACAGGGCACAAAAAAGTCACTTGCACAGGGCACTACCCCTAGAGGTCTACCCTGGATAATCTGATGAGAGACTACGCTCTTGACATGTTAGTTCAGTTATTTCCATAGATATATTCTATTCTACATACAGTTACTTGTCAGTTTCCTGGAGTACATCAGCACAGTTCATTTCCTGCAAAAAAAGTCATAAAAAACATGACAATCCAGACAATCAAGCATAAAATAAATTTCTCTATTAGGCATGGAAGTCTCAAGAAGACTTCAGTATCCAGGCACTTTGTTGAACATGGCCACAATGTGATTCAACTAAGGTGGCTAGTATTAGATCAAGTAGAACCGTTACCTAGAGGGGGAGATAGAGAACGATTGCTGCTCCAGAAGGAAATTAGATGGATTAGAACATTAGACTCTGTATCACCGAGAGGTTTGAACGAACAAGTAAACTTAAAATGTTTTTTATGATTTTTTTTGCAGGAAATGAACTGTGCTGATGTACTCCAGGAAACTGACAAGTAACTGTATGTAGAATAGAATATATCTATGGAAATAACTGAACTAACATGTCAAGAGCGTAGTCTCTCATCAGATTATCCAGGGTAGACCTCTAGGGGTAGTGCCCTGTGCAAGTGACTTTTTTGTGCCCTGTACTAGTGACCTTTTTGGTTATTAATTTAGTTGTTTTCATTTTTTCCATATTGTTTAATTTTTAAATTTTTTCATTTTTTCCATTTTTTAATTCTTTTGTTTCATTTTTCTTCATATAGTGGATTCTATATGTATGTATAGACCAGATATAGAACCTGTGGAGTAACAGGGGATTATTTGATGTGAAAATGTACTCACTAATGGTGGACCTGACCCACCCTTAAGGGGTGGGGTCAGGGAGATAAATTGAAGGTGGAGGTAGTGGGTGGTGGTTACACCTGATGAAGGGCGGAGCCCGAAACATGTAGTGTAACAACATGCAATAAACTGAACGCAAGTTCAAGCCTGTGGAGTGCCTCCTTCTACCTGAATATAAGTATCACCCTGAGGCTTCCCCCTCCTGAGGTAAGTATCCCCCAGAGGGTGTTTTTTTGTTACAGAGTCTCTTTAAGCGTTATCCTTTGTAAGTTTGACACAGGTTTAGCTAGGATACCAGGATACCTACAGCACATTGCCAGACCAAAAAGTGGGAGTGGCCACAACACATTGTGGGTATAGGGCCCTGTACAGTGTATAACATAAAAGTATGTGGTCAGGTTAAACTGCAATGAAATACAGGGAGTTTTATAGATAGGTGTACAGAGGGAGATACTGCATGCTTGTAGATGGAAACGGCTGTTATTTCCCAACATGCAACAAGGTTCACAGACAGGAAACTGTCAGGGTCATGGCCATGACATCACACTGTGGGAGGGGTTTCACCACAATATCAGCCATAGAGATGATGATGATGATGATGATATCTTTGAGAAAAGGTAAAGGTTTCACGGGTACTGTGTATCTATGGCCCTTCACTTCAGTACCAGGGGCGTTGATACATGTATCTCGCTGTTTTCGGCGGCTCACATGCACGGCTCATATGCACGTTTTACACTACGTCTTGTGCACTGTTCAGTACACAAGATAGTATGGGGACAAAAAAAACTACACATACATACACACACTGTATTTTTTGGACTATAAGACTCACTTTTTCTCCCCCAAAAGTGGGGAAATAAAGTCACTGCGTCTTATAGCCCAAATGCAGGGAGTTCCTGACTTGTGAACGCCTGCCAATACGAATCTCCAACCTGCCGCAATGTCGGGGGCTCCCTGTACTGTGCCCATGCAGAGGAGGACACAGGGACAAACAGAGGACACAGGGCAGAGGCAGACACATGGGGGACACAGGGAGACACAAGGTACAAGGAGGCATGAGGTACAAAGGGGGCATAATCCACAAGATGCCCCCTTCACCATGGATGCACCAGGTTTAGAGTATATTTTTCTCCTCTGTCTTTTGTCCTCTAAACCTAGGTGCGCCTTATGGTCAGGAGCGTCTTATAGTCAGAAAAATATGGTACATATGTTAAAATAAATAAATACAAAAAAGTAAAAACACATGGTATTTTTTAAAAAAGGATAACATAAAAAAAATCATAAATAGTTACCTTAGTAACTAGTTACCTAAGGGCTTTTTTAAAATATGTATGCCATAAGGGTATATCACTATTATTTTTGCAAATTAGAGCTTGTAATTATTGATATAGTATAAAGAAACACAAAATGGAAAAAATACACCTTTATTTCCAAATAAAATATTGTCGCCATACAAATGGACAAATAAAACATGTGGGTTTTATCTATTGTAGCACAATTTATTTTAGTTTCAATTTAGTTTTATTGAAGATAGCAAAAACATACAAGTAGCATGTTTGATTTTAAAACTATAATGGCTGAAAACTGAGAAATAATGAATTTTTTTTCATTTATTTTTCTTCTTATTCCCTTTAAAGGGGAACTGAAGAGAGAGGTATATGGAGGCTGTCATGTTTATTTCCTTTTAATCAATACCAGTTGCCTGGCAGCCCTGCTGGTCTATTTCTCTGCAGTAGTATCTGATTAAAACCAGAAACAAGCATGCAGCTAGTCTTGTCAGATCAGACTTATAAGTCTGAACCACTGAAACACCTGATCTGCTGCATGCTTGTTCAGGGGCTATGGCTAATAGTATTAGAGGCAGAGGATCAGCAGGGCTGCCAGGCAACTGGTATTGTCTAAAAGGAAATAAACATGACAGCCTCCATATACCTCTCTCTTCAGTTCCCCTTTAAAATGCATATAAAATAGAATAATTCTTGGCAAAAATACCACCCAAAGAAAGCCTAATTTGTGCCAAAAAAAGGTAAGTAGTGAGAAAGTTATTTGGCGAATAAATGGGAGGAGCATGATGTGCAAAAATGTCTCTGTTTTTTAAGGGGAAATAACCTGTGGTGGGGAGGTGATTAAAGTACCCCAAAGCGGAAAAAAATGCCCTAGATCACCTTCTGTTAACACTTTTCATACTGCTCACTGTCATATTGGCATATGTGGCTTCCTAGGTCAAATAGTCCAGAGGAAATGCCTGTGGCCATGCACAAGCTATTCAAAACTGAGCATGCGTGTCTGAACCATGCATGCTCAGTAAAAGGAAGTGCCAGCAAGAAAGAAAAAGTACACAAGTGATCTCCTTCACTGGACATGTGCGGTTTGGAAATTGCACATGACCAGTTCAGTATTGCATGTAAACCGCATGTTGAATTTCCAGAAGGCTGTGGGGAGGAGGAGGTCATGAAACGGGGAATGGGGGGACCCCAAAGACAACAAGCCCCATGTGAATGGTGAGTAGTGGGTTCTAACCCTCCACCATTTTTTTAAATTGAAACTTTTAGCACCCTTCAGTTGTGCTTTAAAGCACCCCTGTACTGCACTCAAAACTTTTTGACTTTTACTTATCAGAGGCTTTAACCCCCCCCCCCCCCCCCCTCCAGGTTTGTGACATCCCTCAGCATCCTCTGAGTCCCCTCCGTACACGTGTTGGCAGCTCCGTAATTTCTGTGGCTGGAATTCAAGCTGCGCCTACTGCGCATGCACGATCCTGTCCACGCACCTGTCTTGATCATGCTCCCATCGCCTGGAGCGTTCTGCACATGCTCGGTTCTCACAAGAATGAAAGGGCGTGCCATTAAAAAGAGCGCGCAGATGGGACCGTGGATGCGCAGTAGGGTTCCAGTCACAGATCTTACAGAGCTGCCAGCGGGGGAGACCCAGAGGGAGCCCAAGGACCTGACGGACTGTGGGAGGCTGTAAGAAGCCCCAGGTAAGTAAAAGTTAAGAGGGTTAGGGGCGGATCTTCCATGAGGCAGGGTGATGGGCATGCCTCAGGCGGTGGCCAATGGAGACCGGCGACAAAGCAAACGGCTCAATGGCTGCTCAAAATGCTCCTCTATTTTCCTCCGTCTCTATTTCCCTCTAACTCTCTGTTCCCTCCCTCATTTATAGCGGCCGCGGCTCCCTCCCTCTGAAGTGGTGAGAGGACGCTCAGTCACCAGCTCCATAGAGCTGACGTCACTCTTCAGCAGCACCCTCAGCATCTTCTCCATGGTTACAGCGCACACACACACACCTGGGGGCATCACTAAAGAGTGATGTCAGCACTGGAAGGCATGGAGCTGGTGAGTGAGCGTCCTCTTGCCACTGCACAGGGAGGAAGCTGCCGCCACGAGCAGACTCTGATATCAGAGAGCTGAAGGAGAGTCTAGACAGGAGAGGAGTCTGGGGACACCTACACCTGGCTTCCTTTATAGGGGGCACCTATACCTGACTACCTATACAGGGGGCACCTATGTTTGGCTACCTATACTGTTAGCACCTATACTGGCTACCTTATACAGGGGGTACCTATACCTGGCTACCTATACAGGGGGCACCTGTACCTGGCTACCTATACAGGGGGCACCTGTACCTGGCTACCTATACAGGGGGCACCTATACCTGGCTTCCTATACAAGAAACACCTATACCTGGCTACTTATACAGGGGAACCTATACCTGGCTACCTATACAGGGGGCACCTATATCTGGCTTCCTATACAGGGGGCACCTGTACCTGGCTACCTATACAGAGGGCACCTATACCTGGCTACCTATACATGGGGCACCTATACCTGGCTTCCTATACAGGGGGCACCTATACCTGGCTTCCTATACAAGAAACACCTATACCTGGCTACTTATACAGGGGGAACCTATACCTGGCTACCTATACAGGGGGCACCTATACCTGTCTACCTATACAGGGGGCACCTATACCTGGCTTCCTATACAAGAAACACCTATACCTGGCTACTTATTCAGGGGGAACCTATACCTGGCTACCTATACAGGGGGCACCTATACCTGGTGACCTTTACTCGGGGCACCTATACTTGGTTTCCTATGCAGAGGGAACCTATACTGGGTTTCTTATACTGGGGGCACCTATACCTGGCTACCTATCTACCTATGCTGTCCGTTTGTTGCTTCAGGCAGCAAAAAGTCTAGAACCGAGTCTGATAGAGAGTACATTGGTACAGACACATGCTAAACAATGCGCTGTCTTGTTTATATACTGTACAGCTCTGCCTGCACAGGTTCAGTTTATAGGCTGTGCGGTTTTGTGTTCATCTGATAGCCGACAGCTGTGTTCATCAGATCTTGCCTGTGACTCTCCCATGACTTACACAGTGGCGTGATGCAGATAATAAAGAGACATTGTTGAAAGCCTCAAGTGAAGCTGCCGGCTTGCACAATGCACTTAGCTCTGAATGTTGTCTGACGGAGCAGCAGTAATGCTTACCTAATGAAACTGGCTGACCTCTGCCCTGGGAAAGTGGCTAATAAGCATCAGGGAGGCCTGCAGGCTGTAGATGCACTCAGACTGAATTGGGGCATGGAAACTTTTATCCAAAGCCATTTCATTATGTTTCAGTTGGAAACCCGAGTGGTAAGGAGTTGCACTGGGGGGGCGTAGTGGTTAGCACTTTCGCTGTGCAGTGCTGGGCCCCCGATTCAAATCCCAGACAGAGCCCTATCTGCATGGAGTTTGTATGTTCTTCCCGTATCTGCTTGGGTTTCCTCCAGGCACTCGGTTTCCTCTGACATCCCAAAAGCATACAGATAGTGAAATGGCTTCCCCTTAAATTGGCCCTAGACTACAATGAACATATGACTATGGTGGGGATTAGATTGTGAGCTCCTCTAAAAACAGTCAGTGACATGACTATGTACTCTGTAACAGGGGTGTAACTAGAGGGGAGAAGCTCCTCAGGGGGGACCAGAACCTGTGGGAGGCCCCAGCTACGAACCTCCCCTTCCTCCGATATACTATATATTCAGATCAGGTGTTTTTGTGGCTACACTTGTTATGGGTGTAAAAATCATAATGGCCACACTTGTATTATGACCCTTGTGAGATGAACGAGGCCATGAAGGGCACCAAGCAGAGGCAAGGGAGGGGGTGTGAGCATTGGTGGGGGAGGCATCAAAGTTTAGCTGGGGGGCCCCATGAATTGTAGTTAGGCCCCTGTGCTTTGTAAAGTGCTACGAAAGATGCCAGCGCTCTATAGATAATAATAATAATAATATGGGAGGACATTAGACTATGAATTGCATAGTTTTAGCTTGTGAGCTCCTCTGAGGACAGTCAGTGACATGACTATGTACTCTGTAATGTGCTGCAGGAGATGTCAGTGCTATATAAATACATAATAATAATATGGTAGGACATTAGACTATGACTATGGTAGGATTAGATTGTGAGCTCCTCTGAGGACAGTCAGTGACATGACTATGTACTCTGTAATGTGCTGCAGAAGATTTCTGTGCTATATAAATATATAATGATAATATGGGAGGACATTAGACTATGACTATGCTAGGATTAGATTGTGAGCTCCTCTGAGGACAGTCAGGGACATGACTATGTACTCTGTACAGCGCTGTAGATGTCAGTACTCTATACATAATAATAATAATATGGCAGGACATTAGACTATGACTATGGTAGGATTAGATTGTGAGCTCCTCTGAGGACAGTCAGTGACATGACTATGTACTCTGTAATGTGCTGCAGAAGATTTCTGTGCTATATAAATATATAATGATAATATGGGAGGACATTAGACTATGACTATGCTAGGATTAGATTGTGAGCTCCTCTGAGGACAGTCAGGGACATGACTATGTACTCTGTACAGCGCTGTAGATGTCAGTACTCTATACATAATAATAATAATATGGCAGGACATTAGACTATGACTATGGTAGGATTAGATTGTGAGCTCCTCTGAGGACAGTCAGGGACATGACTATGTACTCTGTAAGATATCTGTGCTATATGAATACATAATTATAATAATAATATAATAATAATAATAATAATATGGGAGGACACAGGGGCCTAGTCCTGGGAAAAGAGGTGAGTAGACTCACTTGGATACCCCCTGCGCCCCCCCCCCCCCCCCCCGCTGGCGCACGGCGTGCCGAAAAATGGGCAGGGTCACGCAACAGAATGTGGTCATGGGTGGGGCCAAATATACATGACCTTAGCAGTGCTGTAAAAGGTCTGACAGGGAAGTTTGAGCTCTACGTAGCAATGTAGAAAGATGGTCGGCACTTGCAAAAATATCAGCATAAAAAAGCTTTATTTATTATGGCTTACTGCATCAAGCTTGTAAAACGTCCATAAAAAAAGAGATATCCTACCCGATACTCTGATGGCTGTGGGGTGAGGTGGGAGCGGTGGGGGCCGCCTTACGACCGTTTCGCTCTCCTGAGTGTCTTCAGAGGCAATGCTGATATTTATGCAAGTGCCGACCATCTTTGAACCATATTGCTACTTTGAACTTGTCTACTTCTAAGGTCAGAGCACGCATACAGCTGAACCCGATACTACCTTCCAAGCATCCTTTTTTCATATTTTGCACATGATCTGAGATCTGCAGTGTCGGTTCTTTACCTCTACTTTGAAGTTTGAGCTCTGCCATAGTGTTTTCCCCCAAAATACATGTACGGTAATCTGACATCATTTCACCAAAAATACACGTAATCTGGCAGATGTTCTTCCAAAATACAGATAATATGGCAGTGGTTCCCCAAAAATAGATGTAATCTGGCAGCAGCGGTTCCCCAACATACACATAATCTGGCAGCAGTTCCCCAAAATACAGATAATCTGTCAGCAGTTCTCCCAAAAAAGGTGCCCCCAGTAGTTATCCAGGTCTATAGGTGTCCCCAGTATAAGTAGCCAGGTCTATAGGTTTCCCTAGTTTAGATAGCCAGCTCTATAGGTGTCCCCAGAATAGGTAGCCAGGACTATAAGTGTCCCCAGAATAAGTAGCCAGGTCAATAGGTTTTCCCAGTTTAGATAGCCAGGTCTATAAGTTAGAGATGGCCCAAACGGTTCCCGGCGAACTTCCGTGGTTCGCGATTGCGGAGAACCACAAACTTTTCCGGAAGTTCGATTCGTCCCCATAGTGCATCATTAGGGTCAACTGACCCTCTACGTCACAGTCAGCAGGCACATTGTAGCCAATCAGGCTACACTCCCTCCTGGAGCCCCCCCCCCCTTATAAAAGGCAGGCAGCGTCAGACATTGGACTCACTCGTGTGCCTGCAGTAATTAGAGAAGGGAGAGCTGCAGTGCAGAGACCTATAGGGAAAGCTTAGTTAGGCTCTTGTAGGCTTGTTAGCTTGCTCCTTGCTGATTCTTATTGCTAAAAAAGCATCCCTCAACAGCTCTTTTGAGAGCTAATCTTGTTCTTGTTATCTTTTGTGTGTGTGTGTGTGTGTGTGTGTGTGTGTGTCCCACTGACACTTGTGTTGCATAGACAGCCTTGGCAATTCCTACTGTGCCACTGCCAGGCCCAGCACATTCAGTGACTACCTGTGTGTGTGACAGACAGGTGCACATTGTAATACCCATCACTGCATATACCTACCTGTTGTGTTCAGTGCACCCACCTACCTACGTGAGTGCAGGCAGTGTGATATACCACTCCGTGCATACCTGTTAACTGCACCTGTGTGACTGCACTTTGTATTAGTCAAGTCAGTGCATACCTTTCACTTCATCCCCCCCCCCCCCCCCAATATGGACAAAACAAAAGGCAGAGGCAGGCCACCTGGCAGGTCTGTTCGAGGTCGCGCTGTCGTGATTTTGTGCGGCCCTCGACTAAAGTACAGTGTTCAGAAGAAGGCACGTGCCATCAACCCCCAAGATTGTCAGGAAGTAGTTGACTATTTAACACAGAACACCTCATCTTTCTCAGCTTCCACACGGAAGCGTGACATATCTTCCTCCTCCTGCTGTGATTCTGGCACCCCACTTAACACTCAGTCGGCCGCCACCACCAAAGTGCCATCACACCAGGGCTCAGCGGTTTGGAAATTTTTTTGTATGTCTGCCTCAGATGAGAGCAGTGCCATCTGTACTCTCTGCCACCGAAAATTGAGCCGTGGAAAGACCAAGACCCGCGTAGGGACAACTACCTTACGAAGGCACATGATTACAAAGCACAAACTGCAATGGGATGACCACCTGCGGAAAAGCAGCACACAAAAGCAAAAGCCCCACACCGCAGTCGAAGATACCAGGCCACAATTTGTTTCTCAAAAACGGCGATACCTAAACTGTACCGTGATGTTGAAAGGCAAGTGGTGACCTCTCTGGCACACAGCATTGGGTCAAGGGTCCATCTGACCACGGATGCCTGGTCTGCAAAGCACACTCAGACCTGCCCCAAGACTAAGTCGCTCCCCACACAGCATCTCTGCCCGCAGGCCGGTTGACTGCCTTCTCCGCCACCACCAACAGGGTCCAGGACTCCAGGTGGATTCCTGAATTTTTAAGGCCCATTCCCCTTAGTGATCGTTACCTTGCCGCAGTGAAGGGGCTTGCGTATCACAATGAAGCAATGACCGACAGCAATATGGGGGGGTGCACACCCACGATAACAAGGTCGTTGCTTCATTGTGGAGAGACCAAATTTGATCAGCTGGACAGTCACTGTTCTGTCATTCAGCTACCTCAGCCCGGCGACCATATGGGCTGGAAAGCCGCCATCACCTGCACTCTCATCACTACACAAACTGCTGTTTGCGTTTCGTTACACAGTGAGTTTAGTGTGTCAGTGTGAAGCAGTACTCTAATTACACTCCCTGATTGATGTATACACATGCAAGATGTTTTAAAGCACTTTAGGCCTGCAATTTAGCATTCAATGTGATTTCTGCCCTTAAAACGCTGCTTTGGGTCAAATCCTGCTTTGTGTTAAAAACTGAGATGTTAGACCCCTTGAAACATCCTTTCCATCACTTTTCTGGCCAGCATAAGTGTTTCTAGTTTTCAAAGTTCGCCTCCCCATTGAAGTCTATTGCGGTTCGCGAAAGTTTGCGCGAACTGAACTTTTGCGGAAGTTCGCGAACCCTAAAATCGGAGGTTCGGGCCATCTCTACTATAAGTGTCCCCAGAATAGGTAGCCAGGTGTATAGTTGTCCCCAGTATAGGTAGCCAGGTCTATAGGTGTCCCCATTATAAGTAGCCATGTGTATAGATGTCCCCAGAATAGGTAGCCAGGTGTATAGATGTCCCCAGAATAGGTAGCTAGGTCTATAGATGTCCCCAGAATAGGTAGCAAGGACTTTAGGTGTCCCCCCAGCAGGAGGGGTGGCAACGCAGTGGAGGGGGATCGGTGGGCACAGCGGGGGGAAGGGGGCGTCTCCCCCCCTTCCCTCACTTGGGGCTCCCACTTCCTTGCTCCTCCGTCCAGAACTAAGTTTCGTGGGCGTCTGCCAGAGGGCTTAGAACGACTTACCTATTCCTTGTTCCGGTGCGAGAGGAAGCTCTGCATGCTGCTAGTCTGGTCTGGTCTAGAGCAGCGGCACGCAGTACTTCCTCCGGTGCTTGGATCAAGGCAGAGGTAAGTCCCCGCCCGCTGCCAGCCGTGCACAAAACTTAGTTCTGTTTGTGTGTTTCACCGCAATATCAGCCATACAGAACTCCCTGATGATCTATCTGAGAAAAGGAGAAGATTTCTCATGGGAAAGGGGGTATCAGCTACTGATTGGGATGAAGTTCAATCATCGGTTTCTCTTTAAGCCATAGTCCCCGAACAAGCATGCAGACCAGGTGTTTCTGAGTGACTGCATTAGCCACACGCTTGTTTCAGGTGTGTGATCCACACACAACCTATGCATGAAAGATCAGCAGGACAGCCAGGCAACTGGAATTGTTTGGAAGGAAAAAAATATGGCAGCCTCCATATCCCTCTCAGTTCAGCTATACTGAAACCTCACTCCATGATTCAGAGTATCAATAGCAGAAATCCTGTTTTCAGCAATATTTCTCAACATATTTCATATTTCAAGCCAGAGAAAACTCACCTCTTCAAGGAGGCCTACCTCACTTCAATGCCGCCCTAACTCTCTCTGCCAAGACGCAAGGGGGAAGAGGCGATCAATGGATAATAAGACTGTGTTAAAAACAGCTAAAATACAAAAGATGAGGTGACTTACCTCAAGGACGACAAATTTGTGTAATAAATAATGAACTTTTAATAAGCACATGCAGAGGCGTAACTAGAAATCACTGGGCCCCCCTGCAAAACTTTGGATGGGGCCCCCTTCTCCCTCACTTTCTGCACAAGTACACTGAGAACCAATGTTATTCAGTTGGCTAGTGCGGACTTGAATGTGTTTTCACCATGCAGATAAAAACAAACAGCAGTGAAGCACTGCATGCATTTTCTCTATCAATTACATTCGCTTTTGTGATAAAACGTGCATGTTTTCACACATACAGACACACATGGTGTGCAGAAAACGCATACAGAAAATAGACAGACGAGTGTGCTCCCAGCCTCAGCTTCTTATTACACTAAGTCTGTCCATCTCTGATGGAGCAGAACTGGCTCTGCAGACTCCTCCAGCATCACTACAGTACAGAGCACTTGGGGAGGGGTAGAGAGGTTGGGGGCAGGGCACTGTACACAAGAGCCTGCTGCACACTAAATAGGGACTGTCTACAAATATTTGTCTACAATACTTGTATGATTCCTTATCAGTGGCTGAGCAGATACAGTCATTAGAACAGTTTTGCAGAGATTAAAAAAGTTTTTTTCTTTCCATGCCCTTAGTTGTCAGTCTTTCAGGACAGGTAAAAAAAACCTTCTCCCCCACAGGGCTCCCTGTGGCTTCTAGGCCCCCCCGCAGCTGCATCCCTCGCAGGGTGTATTGTTACGCCCCTGAGCATTTGGCAACACACTTCGTAGGTACTTGCCCACTTCCTCAGACTGAATACAGTGCCAAACGGAATAATCAGCCGGAACACAGGCGCCTGTGCCCTTCTTGTGTTACCCACCCTCCTTTGGGAGGGGTGTTCTGTTTGGTTAGGTGTTTTACCACTTCCATAACCATCCGGAATCTTTTACCTAGAGAGCGACATAGTCCAGTTCATCTGGACACCCGAGTGGAGTCGGGTTTGTTCATCTCCACCTGCCTTTAGTGGTTGGTTGCCCGTTTGCAACCCTCTTTTGTGAGTACCGCCATCTATTACATTATCCTACACATTGTTGTGATCTACTACACCATTGGGACTCCTTTGTCTCTGTAAAAACAGGGAACACCAAGAGCCCCAATAGTGTAATTCGTACTGGACAAGGTGGCAATAAGTTTGTATTGCTAAATACTCACAAGTCAGGGTCACCAGCAGGCAACCACTGTAAAGGCAGGTGGGGAGATAGTCCTGACCCCACTCAGGATTAAGAAGTCGCTCTCTGTAGACAGGAAGAAAGGGTAGCAACCCTCCACCAAGGGTGGACTCAAAATTGTATACAATGAACAGAGGCGCCAAAAGTATAAGATTAGATTAAATGAGCTTAAAAACCAACTTAAATGGCAAAATTGAAGGAGGAAGTGGTGTTCTTACCTCCCTCAAGCACACACGACAACGACTGCGATTCAGACAGTCAAACACATTTATTAGGAACTCCAAAAAGAAATGCAACGCGTTTCGCAGGTTCAACCCCGCTTCATCAGGCAATATAGGGAGGAGTATCAAACAATCTGCAAAAGGATTCAAATTAACAGAGGTGCTTAATTTGAATCCTTGTGCAGATTGTTTGATACTCCTCCCTATATTGCCTGATGAAGCGGGGTTGAACCTGCGAAACGCGTTGCATTTCTTTTTGGAGTTCCTAATAAATGTGTTTTACTGTCTGAATCGCAGTCGTTGTTGTGTCTTCTTGAGGGAGGTAAGACCACCACTTCCTCCTTCAATTTTGCCATTTAAGTTGGTTTTTAAGCTCATTTAATCTAATCTTATACTTTTGGCGCCTCTGTTCATTGTATACACTCCTTTGTTTCTGTGTTCTTTTTTTACCCCAGAGTGCTCTTTTATCACCCCACACCTCCGCAGCCTGCAGCCACCACAAATTGCCCCAAAAGTCCTCCAGGTTTTGGCATATTGCACACACGCACCCGCTGTCGCGCTCCTGGAGCCGGGAGCATTCTACACCTGCGCATTACCATGCAGGCGCAGAACGCAACAGCGGGCATGCACAGCCGGACTGTGCCTGCACTCACTGGCCCCGACAGCGACATACCGGGGCCAACTGCAGAGACTGCAAGCAGCAGGGAGCGATCGGGCCGGAGGGGACATTTTTTATATTCCACCGTCTCAGGTGCACTTTAATTACACTAACTGCCATAACTTGGAGGATTACGTTATTTAGCAGTTCTTCTAGCTCTCCTTCCTACGAGAGAAAAACGCTTTGGAAATGTTGTATATATAAGTAAATAAGGAAAAGTATTTTGCTTTCCTAGCGAATTCTGAGTCACATGAAAGAAAGTGCAAAGGTGTCACCATTTTTAGGCAGGCCAGTGACAAATCTCCCAGGCGACCTATAATCTGCTTTACAAGGTTTACAATCAGTGAAGCGTTTGGAATGGAATTTATTCTCATAAAGAATGAATATGTCAGTAGCTTGATTTGTGATTGTCTTAGCATTTTCCACTGACCTGTGGACATTGCACCCATACTAGCAGAGACAGAGTTTACCTGGCATTGCACCCATACTAGCGGAGACAGAGTTTACCTGGCATTGCACCCATACTAGCGGAGACAGAGTTTACCTGGCATTGCACCCATACTAGCGGAGACAGAGCTAACCTGGCATTGCACCCATACTAGCGGAGACAGAGTTTACCTGGCATTGCAGCCATACTAGCGGAGACAGAGTTTACCTGGCATTACAGCCATACTAGCAGAGACAGAGTTTACCTGGCATTGCACCCATACTAGCGGAGACAGAGCTAACCTGGCATTGCACCCATACTAGCGGAGACAGAGTTTACCTGGCATTGCACCCATACTAGCGGAGACAGTGTTTACCTGGCATTACAGCCATACTAGCAGAGACAGAGTTTACCTGGCATTGCACCATACTAGCGGAAACAGAGGTTACCTGGCATTGCACCCATGCTAGCGGAGACAGAGGTTAGCTGGCATTGCAGCCATACTAGCAGAGACAGAGTTTACCTGGCATTGCAGCCATACTAGCGGAGACAGAGTTTACCTGGCATTGCAGCCATACTAGCGGAGACAGAGTTTACCTGGCATTGCACCCATACTAGCGGAGACAGAGTTTACCTGGCATTGCACCCATACTAGCGGAGACAGAGTTTACCTGGCATTGCACCCATACTAGCGGAGACAGAGCTTACCTGGCATTGCACCCATACTAGCAGAGACAGAGTTTACCTGGCATTGCAGCCATACTAGCGGAGACAGAGTTTACCTGGCATTACAGCCATACTAGCAGAGACAGAGTTTACCTGGCATTGCACCATACTAGCGGAAACAGAGGTTACCTGGCATTGCACCCATACTAGCGGAGACAGAGGTTAGCTGGCATTACACCCATACTAGCGGAGACAGAGTTTACCTGGCATTGCACCCATACTAGCAGAGACAGAGCTTACCTAGCATTGCAGCCATACTAGCGGAGACAGAGTTTACCTGGCATCGCACCCATACTAGCGGAGACAGAGTTTACCTGGCATTGCACCCATACTAGCGGAGACAGAGTTTACCTGGCATTGCACCCATACTAGCGGAGACAGAGTTTACCTGGCATTGCACCATACTAGCGGAAACAGAGGTTACCTGGCATTGCACCCATACTAGCGGAGCCATACTAGCAGAGACAGAGTTTACCTGGCATTGCACCATACTAGCGGAAACAGAGGTTACCTGGCATTGCACCCATACTAGCGGAGACAGAGGTTAGCTGGCATTGCAGCCATACTAGCAGAGACAGAGTTTACCTGGCATTGCACCCATACTAGCAGAGACAGAGTTTACCTGGCATTGCACCCATACTAGCGGAGACAGAGTTTACCTGGCATCGCACCCATACTAGCGGAGACAGAGTTTACCTGGCATTGCACCCATACTAGCGGAGACAGAGTTTACCTGGCATTGCACCCATACTAGCGGAGACAGAGTTTACCTGGCATTGCACCATACTAGCGGAAACAGAGGTTACCTGGCATTGCACCCATACTAGCGGAGCCATACTAGCAGAGCATACTAGCATTGCACCCATACTAGCGGAGACAGAGTTTACCTGGCATCGCACCCATACTAGCGGAGACAGAGTTTACCTGGCATTGCACCCATACTAGCGGAGACAGAGTTTACCTGGCATTGCACCCATACTAGCGGAGACAGAGTTTACCTGGCATTGCACCATACTAGCGGAAACAGAGGTTACCTGGCATTGCACCCATACTAGCGGAGCCATACTAGCAGAGACAGAGTTTACCTGGCATTGCACCATACTAGCGGAAACAGAGGTTACCTGGCATTGCAGCCATACTAGCAGAGACAGAGTTTACCTGGCATTGCACCCATACTAGCAGAGACAGAGTTTACCTGGCATTGCACCCATACTAGCGGAGACAGAGTTTACCTGGCATCGCACCCATACTAGCGGAGACAGAGTTTACCTGGCATTGCACCCATACTAGCGGAGACAGAGTTTACCTGGCATTGCAGCCATACTAGCAGAGACAGAGTTTACCTGGCATTGCACCCATACTAGCGGAGACAGAGTTTACCTGGCATTGCAGCCATACTAGCAGAGACAGAGGTTACCTGGCATTGCACCCTTACTAGCGGAGACAGAGTTTACCTGGCATTGCAGCCATACTAGCGGAGACAGAGTTTACCTGGCATTGCAGCCATACTAGCAGAGACAGAGTTTACCTGGCATTGCACCCATACTAGCGGAGACAGAGTTTACCTGGCATTGCAGCCATACTAGCAGAGACAGAGGTTACCTGGCATTGCAGCCATACTAGCAGAGACAGAGTTTACCTGGCATCGCAGCCATACTAGTGGAGACAGAGGTTACCTGGCATTGCAGCCATACTAGTGGAGACAGAGTTTACCTGGCATTGCCGCCATACTAGCAGAGACAGAGGTTACCTGGCATTGCAGCCATACTAGCAGAGACAGAGTTTACCTGGCATCGCAGCCATACTAGTGGAGACAGAGGTTACCTGGCATTGCAGCCATACTAGTGGAGACAGAGTTTACCTGGCATTGCAGCCATAGTAGCGGAGACAGAGTTTACCTGGCATTGCAGCCATACTAGCAGAGACAGAGTATACCTGGCATTGCAGCCATACTAGCAGAGACAGAGGTTACCTGGCATTGCAGCCATACTAGCAGAGACAGAGTTTACCTGGCATCGCAGCCATACTAGTGGAGACAGAGGTTACCTGGCATTGCAGCCATACTAGTGGAGACAGAGTTTACCTGGCATTGCAGCCATAGTAGCGGAGACAGAGCTTACCTGGCATTGCAGCCATACTAGCAGAGACAGAGTATACCTGGCATTGCAGCCATACTAGCAGAGACAGAGGTTACCTGGCATTGCAGCCATACTAGCAGAGACAGAGTTTACCTGGCATCGCAGCCATACTAGTGGAGACAGAGGTTACCTGGCATTGCAGCCATACTAGTGGAGACAGAGTTTACCTGGCATTGCAGCCATAGTAGCGGAGACAGAGGTTACCTGGCATTGCAGCCATACTAGCAGAGACAGAGGTTACCTGGCATCGCAGCCATACTAGCGGAGACAGAGTTTACCTGGCATCGCAGCCATACTAGCGGAGACAGAGTTTACCTGGCATCGCACCCATACTAGCGGAGACAGAGTTTACCTGGCATTGCACCCATACTAGCGGAGACAGAGGTTACCTGGCATCGCACCCATACTAGCGGAGACAGAGTTTACCTGGCATTGCAGCCATACTAGCAGAGACAGAGTTTACCTGGCATTGCACCCATACTAGCGGAGACAGAGTTTACCTGGCATCGCACCCATACTAGCGGAGACAGAGTTTACCTGGCATTGCAGCCATACTAGCAGAGACAGAGGTTACCTGGCATTGCAGCCATACTAGCAGAGACAGAGGTTACCTGGCATTGCAGCCATACTAGCAGAGACAGAGGTTACCTGGCATTGCAGCCATACTAGCAGAGACAGAGGTTACCTGACAATGCAGCCATACTAGCAGAGACAGAGGTTACCTGGCATTGCAGCCATACTAGCGGAGACAGAGTTTACCTGGCATTGCAGCCATACTAGCGGAGACAGAGTTTACCTGGCATTGCAGCCATACTAGCAGAGACAGAGTTTACCTGGCATTGCAGCCATACTAGCAGAGACAGAGTTTACCTGGCATTGCACTTATACTAGCAGAGACAGAGGTTACCTGGCATTGCACCCATACTAGCGGAGACAGAGTTTACCTGGCATTGCACCCATACTTGAGGAGACAGAGGTTACCTGGCATTGCAGCCATACTAGCCGAGACAGAGCTTACCTGGCATTGCACCCATACTAGCGGAGACAGAGTTTACCTGGCATTGCAGCCATACTAGCGGAGACAGAGTTTACCTGGCATTGCACCCATACTAGCAGAGACAGAGGTTACCTGGCATTGCACCCATACTAGCGGAGACAGAGTTTACCTGGCATTGCACCCATACTAGCAGATACAGAGTTTACCTGGCATTGCAGCCATACTAGCGGAGACAGAGGTTACCTGGCATCACACCCATACTAGGCGAGACAGAGTTTACCTGGCATCACAGCCATACTAGCAGAGACAGAGTTTACCTGGCATTGCAGCCATACTAGCAGAGACAGAGGTTACCTGGCATTGCAGCCATACTAGCGAAGACAGAGTTTACCTGGCATTGCAGCCATACTAGCAGAGACAGAGTTTACCTGGCATTACAGCCATACTAGCAGAGACAGAGTTTACCTGGCATTACAGCCATACTAGCGGAAAAAGAGTTTACCTGGCATCACACTCATACTAGCGGAGACAGAGGTTACCTGGCATTGCACCCATACTAGCAGAGACAGAGTTTACCTGGCATTACAGCCATACTAGCGGAAACAGAGGTTACCTGACATCGCAGCCATACTAACGGAGACAGAGGTTACCTGGCATTGCAGCCATACTAGCTGAGACAGAGTTTACCTGGCATCGCAGCCATACCAGCAGAGACAGAGTTTACCTGGCATTGCAGCCACACTGGCAGAGACAGAGTTTACCTGGCATTGCAGCCATACTAGCAGAGACAGAGTTTACCTGGCATTGCAGCCATACTAGCGGAGACAGAGTTTACCTGGCATTGCACCCATACTAGCGGAGACAGAGTTTACCTGGCATTGCACCATACTAGCGGAAACAGAGGTTACCTGGCATTGCACCCATACTAGCGGAGCCATACTAGCAGAGACAGAGTTTACCTGGCATTGCACCATACTAGCGGAAACAGAGGTTACCTGGCATTGCAGCCATACTAGCAGAGACAGAGTTTACCTGGCATTGCACCCATACTAGCGGAGACAGAGTTTACCTGGCATTGCACCCATACTAGCGGAGACAGAGTTTACCTGGCATTGCACCATACTAGCGGAAACAGAGGTTACCTGGCATTGCACCCATACTAGCGGAGCCATACTAGCAGAGACAGAGTTTACCTGGCATTGCACCATACTAGCGGAAACAGAGGTTACCTGGCATTGCAGCCATACTAGCAGAGACAGAGTTTACCTGGCATTGCACCCATACTAGCAGAGACAGAGTTTACCTGGCATTGCACCCATACTAGCGGAGACAGAGTTTACCTGGCATCGCACCCATACTAGCGGAGACAGAGTTTACCTGGCATTGCACCCATACTAGCGGAGACAGAGTTTACCTGGCATTGCAGCCATACTAGCAGAGACAGAGTTTACCTGGCATTGCACCCATACTAGCGGAGACAGAGTTTACCTGGCATTGCAGCCATACTAGCAGAGACAGAGGTTACCTGGCATTGCACCCTTACTAGCGGAGACAGAGTTTACCTGGCATTGCACCCATACTAGCGGAGACAGAGTTTACCTGGCATTGCAGCCATACTAGCAGAGACAGAGTTTACCTGGCATTGCACCCATACTAGCGGAGACAGAGTTTACCTGGCATTGCAGCCATACTAGCAGAGACAGAGGTTACCTGGCATTGCAGCCATACTAGCAGAGACAGAGTTTACCTGGCATCGCAGCCATACTAGTGGAGACAGAGGTTACCTGGCATTGCAGCCATACTAGTGGAGACAGAGTTTACCTGGCATTGCCGCCATACTAGCAGAGACAGAGGTTACCTGGCATTGCAGCCATACTAGCAGAGACAGAGTTTACCTGGCATCGCAGCCATACTAGTGGAGACAGAGGTTACCTGGCATTGCAGCCATACTAGTGGAGACAGAGTTTACCTGGCATTGCAGCCATAGTAGCGGAGACAGAGTTTACCTGGCATTGCAGCCATACTAGCAGAGACAGAGTATACCTGGCATTGCAGCCATACTAGCAGAGACAGAGGTTACCTGGCATTGCAGCCATACTAGCAGAGACAGAGTTTACCTGGCATCGCAGCCATACTAGTGGAGACAGAGGTTACCTGGCATTGCAGCCATACTAGTGGAGACAGAGTTTACCTGGCATTGCAGCCATAGTAGCGGAGACAGAGCTTACCTGGCATTGCAGCCATACTAGCAGAGACAGAGTATACCTGGCATTGCAGCCATACTAGCAGAGACAGAGGTTACCTGGCATTGCAGCCATACTAGCAGAGACAGAGTTTACCTGGCATCGCAGCCATACTAGTGGAGACAGAGGTTACCTGGCATTGCAGCCATACTAGTGGAGACAGAGTTTACCTGGCATTGCAGCCATAGTAGCGGAGACAGAGGTTACCTGGCATTGCAGCCATACTAGCAGAGACAGAGGTTACCTGGCATCGCAGCCATACTAGCGGAGACAGAGTTTACCTGGCATCGCAGCCATACTAGCGGAGACAGAGTTTACCTGGCATCGCACCCATACTAGCGGAGACAGAGTTTACCTGGCATTGCACCCATACTAGCGGAGACAGAGGTTACCTGGCATCGCACCCATACTAGCGGAGACAGAGTTTACCTGGCATTGCAGCCATACTAGCAGAGACAGAGTTTACCTGGCATTGCACCCATACTAGCGGAGACAGAGTTTACCTGGCATCGCACCCATACTAGCGGAGACAGAGTTTACCTGGCATTGCAGCCATACTAGCAGAGACAGAGGTTACCTGGCATTGCAGCCATACTAGCAGAGACAGAGGTTACCTGGCATTGCAGCCATACTAGCAGAGACAGAGGTTACCTGGCATTGCAGCCATACTAGCAGAGACAGAGGTTACCTGACAATGCAGCCATACTAGCAGAGACAGAGGTTACCTGGCATTGCAGCCATACTAGCGGAGACAGAGTTTACCTGGCATTGCAGCCATACTAGCGGAGACAGAGTTTACCTGGCATTGCAGCCATACTAGCAGAGACAGAGTTTACCTGGCATTGCAGCCATACTAGCAGAGACAGAGTTTACCTGGCATTGCACTTATACTAGCAGAGACAGAGGTTACCTGGCATTGCACCCATACTAGCGGAGACAGAGTTTACCTGGCATTGCACCCATACTTGAGGAGACAGAGGTTACCTGGCATTGCAGCCATACTAGCCGAGACAGAGCTTACCTGGCATTGCACCCATACTAGCGGAGACAGAGTTTACCTGGCATTGCAGCCATACTAGCGGAGACAGAGTTTACCTGGCATTGCACCCATACTAGCAGAGACAGAGGTTACCTGGCATTGCACCCATACTAGCGGAGACAGAGTTTACCTGGCATTGCACCCATACTAGCAGATACAGAGTTTACCTGGCATTGCAGCCATACTAGCGGAGACAGAGGTTACCTGGCATTGCACCCATACTAGCAGAGACAGAGTTTACCTGGCATCACACCCATACTAGGCGAGACAGAGTTTACCTGGCATCACAGCCATACTAGCAGAGACAGAGTTTACCTGGCATTGCAGCCATACTAGCAGAGACAGAGGTTACCTGGCATTGCAGCCATACTAGCGAAGACAGAGTTTACCTGGCATTGCAGCCATACTAGCAGAGACAGAGTTTACCTGGCATTACAGCCATACTAGCAGAGACAGAGTTTACCTGGCATTACAGCCATACTAGCGGAAAAAGAGTTTACCTGGCATCACACTCATACTAGCGGAGACAGAGGTTACCTGGCATTGCACCCATACTAGCAGAGACAGAGTTTACCTGGCATTACAGCCATACTAGCGGAAACAGAGGTTACCTGGCATTGCAGCCATACTAGCTGAGACAGAGTTTACCTGGCATCGCAGCCATACCAGCAGAGACAGAGTTTACCTGGCATTGCAGCCACACTGGCAGAGACAGAGTTTACCTGGCATTGCAGCCATACTAGCAGAGACAGAGTTTACCTGGCATTGCAGCCATACTAGCAGAGACAGAGTTTACCTGGCATCGCAGCCATACTAGCGGAGACAGAGTTTACCTGGCATTGCACCCATACTAGCAGAGAAAGAGTTTACCTGGCATTGCACCCATACTAGCAGAGAAAGAGTTTACCTGGCATTGCACCCATACTAGCGGAGACAGAGTTTACCTGGCATTGCAGCCATACTAGCGGAGACAGAGTTTACCTGGCATTGCAGCCATACTAGCAGAGACAGAGTTTACCTGGCATCACAGCCATACTAGCGGAGACAGAGTTTACCTGGCATTGCAGCCATACTAGCAGAGACAGAGGTTACCTGGCATTGCAGCCATACTAGCAGAGACAGAGTTTACCTGGCATTGCACCCATACTAGCGGAGACAGAGTTTACCTGGCATTGCAGCCATACTAGCGGAGACAGAGTTTACCTGGCATTGCACCCATACTAGCGGGGACAGAGGTTACCTGGCATTGCACCCATACTAGCGGAGACAAAGGTTACCTGGCATTGCACCCATACTAGCGGAGACAGAGTTTACCTGGCATTGCACCCATACTAGCGGAGACAGAGTTTACCTGGCATTGCACCCATACTAGCGGAGACAGAGGTTACCTGGCATTGCACCCATACTAGCGGAGACAGTGTTTACCTGGCATTGCAGCCATACTAGCAGAGACAGAGTTTACCTGGCATTGCAGCCATACTAGCAGAGACAGAGTTTACCTGGCATCACAGCCATACTAGCGGAGACAGAGTTTACCTGGCATTGCAGCCATACTAGCAGAGACAGAGGTTACCTGGCATTGCAGCCATACTAGCAGAGACAGAGGTTACCTGGCATCGCAGCCATACTAGCAGAGACAGAGTTTACCTGGCACTGCACCCATACTAGCGGAGACAGAGTTTACCTGGCATTGCAGCCATACTAGCGGAGACAGAGTTTACCTGGCATTGCACCCATACTAGCGGAGACAGAGGTTACCTGGCATTGCACCCATACTAGCGGAGACAGAGGTTACCTGGCATTGCACCCATACTAGCGGAGACAGAGTTTACCTGGCATTGCACCCATACTAGCGGAGACAGAGTTTACCTGGCATTGCACCCATACTAGCGGAGACAGAGGTTACCTGGCATTGCACCCATACTAGCAGAGACAGTGTTTACCTGGCATTGCAGCCATACTAGCAGAGACAGAGTTTACCTGGCATTGCAGCCATACTAGCAGAGACAGAGTTTACCTGGCATCACAGCCATACTAGCGGAGACAGAGTTTACCTGGCATTGCAGCCATACTAGCAGAGACAGAGTTTACCTGGCATTGCACCCATACTTGAGGAGACAGAGGTTACCTGGCATTGCAGCCATACTAGCCGAGACAGAGCTTACCTGGCATTGCACCCATACTAGCGGAGACAGAGTTTACCTGGCATTGCAGCCATACTAGCGGAGACAGAGTTTACCTGGCATTGCACCCATACTAGCAGAGACAGAGGTTACCTGGCATTGCACCCATACTAGCGGAGACAGAGTTTACCTGGCATTGCACCCATACTAGCAGATACAGAGTTTACCTGGCATTGCAGCCATACTAGCGGAGACAGAGGTTACCTGGCATTGCACCCATACTAGCAGAGACAGAGTTTACCTGGCATCACACCCATACTAGGCGAGACAGAGTTTACCTGGCATCACAGCCATACTAGCAGAGACAGAGTTTACCTGGCATTGCAGCCATACTAGCAGAGACAGAGGTTACCTGGCATTGCAGCCATACTAGCGAAGACAGAGTTTACCTGGCATTGCAGCCATACTAGCAGAGACAGAGTTTACCTGGCATTACAGCCATACTAGCAGAGACAGAGTTTACCTGGCATTACAGCCATACTAGCGGAAAAAGAGTTTACCTGGCATCACACTCATACTAGCGGAGACAGAGGTTACCTGGCATTGCACCCATACTAGCAGAGACAGAGTTTACCTGGCATTACAGCCATACTAGCGGAAACAGAGGTTACCTGACATCGCAGCCATACTAACGGAGACAGAGGTTACCTGGCATTGCAGCCATACTAGCTGAGACAGAGTTTACCTGGCATCGCAGCCATACCAGCAGAGACAGAGTTTACCTGGCATTGCAGCCACACTGGCAGAGACAGAGTTTACCTGGCATTGCAGCCATACTAGCAGAGACAGAGTTTACCTGGCATTGCAGCCATACTAGCAGAGACAGAGTTTACCTGGCATCGCAGCCATACTAGCGGAGACAGAGTTTACCTGGCATTGCACCCATACTAGCAGAGAAAGAGTTTACCTGGCATTGCACCCATACTAGCAGAGAAAGAGTTTACCTGGCATTGCACCCATACTAGCGGAGACAGAGTTTACCTGGCATTGCAGCCATACTAGCGGAGACAGAGTTTACCTGGCATTGCAGCCATACTAGCAGAGACAGAGTTTACCTGGCATCACAGCCATACTAGCGGAGACAGAGTTTACCTGGCATTGCAGCCATACTAGCAGAGACAGAGGTTACCTGGCATTGCAGCCATACTAGCAGAGACAGAGTTTACCTGGCATTGCACCCATACTAGCGGAGACAGAGTTTACCTGGCATTGCAGCCATACTAGCGGAGACAGAATTTACCTGGCATTGCACCCATACTAGCGGGGACAGAGGTTACCTGGCATTGCACCCATACTAGCGGAGACAAAGGTTACCTGGCATTGCACCCATACTAGCGGAGACAGAGTTTACCTGGCATTGCACCCATACTAGCGGAGACAGAGTTTACCTGGCATTGCACCCATACTAGCGGAGACAGAGGTTACCTGGCATTGCACCCATACTAGCGGAGACAGTGTTTACCTGGCATTGCAGCCATCCTAGCAGAGACAGAGTTTACCTGGCATTGCAGCCATACTAGCAGAGACAGAGTTTACCTGGCATCACAGCCATACTAGCGGAGACAGAGTTTACCTGGCATTGCAGCCATACTAGCAGAGACAGAGGTTACCTGGCATTGCAGCCATACTAGCAGAGACAGAGGTTACCTGGCATCGCAGCCATACTAGCAGAGACAGAGTTTACCTGGCACTGCACCCATACTAGCGGAGACAGAGTTTACCTGGCATTGCAGCCATACTAGCGGAGACAGAGTTTACCTGGCATTGCACCCATACTAGCGGAGACAGAGGTTACCTGGCATTGCACCCATACTAGCGGAGACAGAGGTTACCTGGCATTGCACCCATACTAGCGGAGACAGAGTTTACCTGGCATTGCACCCATACTAGCGGAGACAGAGTTTACCTGGCATTGCACCCATACTAGCGGAGACAGAGGTTACCTGGCATTGCACCCATACTAGCAGAGACAGTGTTTACCTGGCATTGCAGCCATACTAGCAGAGACAGAGTTTACCTGGCATTGCAGCCATACTAGCAGAGACAGAGTTTACCTGGCATCACAGCCATACTAGCGGAGACAGAGTTTACCTGGCATTGCAGCCATACTAGCAGAGACAGAGGTTACCTGGCATTGCAGCCATACTAGCAGAGACAGAGTTTACCTGGCATCGCAGCCATACTAGCGGAGACAGAGTTTACCTGGCATTGCAGCCATACTAGCGGAGACAGAGGTTATCTGGCATCGCACCCATACTAGCGGAGACAGAGTTTACCTGGCATTGCAGCCATACTAGCGGAGACAGAGTTTACCTGGCATTGCACCCATACTAGCGGAGACAGAGTTTACCTGGCATTGCAGCCATACTAGCGGAGACAGAGTTTACCTGGCATTGCAGCCATACTAGCGGAGACAGAGTTTACCTGGCATTGCACCCATACTAGCGGAGACAGAGTTTACCTGGCATTGCAGCCATACTAGCAGAGACAGAGTTTACCTGGCATTGCACCCATACTAGCAGATACAGAGTTTACCTGGCATTGCAGTCATACTAGCGGAGACAGAGGTTACCTGGCATTGCACCCATACTAGCGGAGACAGAGTTTACCTGGCATTGCAGCCATACTAGCGGAGACAGAGTTTACCTGGCATTGCAGCCATACTAGCAGAGACAGAGTTTACCTGGCATTGCAGCCATACTAGCAGAGACAGAGTTTACTTGGCATTGCAGCCATACTAGCGGAGACAGAGGTTACCTGGCATTGCAGCCATACTAGCAGAGACAGAGGTTACCTGGTATTGCAGCCATACTAGCAGAGACAGAGTTTACCTGGCATTGCAGCCATACTAGCGAAGACAGAGTTTACCTG
Organism: Hyperolius riggenbachi; assembly: GCF_040937935.1. Classification (NCBI taxonomy): domain Eukaryota; kingdom Metazoa; phylum Chordata; class Amphibia; order Anura; family Hyperoliidae; genus Hyperolius; species Hyperolius riggenbachi. Next base: position 474,409,197 of record NC_090649.1, read on the forward strand.
GCATTGCAGCCATACTAGCAGAGACAGAGTTTACCTGGCATTGCAGCCATACTAGCAGAGACAGAGTTTACCTGGCATTGCAGCCATACTAGCAGAGACAGAGCTTACCTGGCATTGCACCCATACTAGCGGAGACAGAGGTTACCTGGCATTGCACCCATACTAGCGGAGACAGAGTTTACCTGGCATCGCACCCATACTAGCTGAGACAGAGGTTACCTGGCATTGCACCCATACTAGCAGAGACAGAGGTTACCTGGCATTGCAGCCATACTAGCAGAGACAGAGGTTACCTGGCATTGCAGCCATACTAGCAGAGACAGAGTTTACCTGGCACTGCAGCCATACTAGCAGAGACAGAGTTTACCTGGCATTGCACCCATACTAGCAGAGACAGAGGTTACCTGGAATTGCAGCCATACTAGCAGAGACAGAGTTTACCTGGCATTGCAGCCATACTAGCAGAGACAGAGTTTACCTGGCATTGCACCCATACTAGGCGAGACAGAGTTTACCTGGCATTGCAGCCATACTAGCGGAGACAGAGTTTACCTGGCATTGCACCCATACTAGCGGAGACAGAGTTTACCTGGCATTGCAGCCATACTAGCGGAGACAGAGTTTACCTGGCATTGCAGCCATACTAGCGGAGACAGAGTTTACCTGGCATTGCACCCATACTAGCGGAGACAGAGTTTACCTGGCATTGCAGCCATACTAGCAGAGACAGAGTTTACCTGGCATTGCACCCATACTAGCAGATACAGAGTTTACCTGGCATTGCAGTCATACTAGCGGAGACAGAGGTTACCTGGCATTGCACCCATACTAGCGGAGACAGAGTTTACCTGGCATTGCAGCCATACTAGCGGAGACAGAGTTTACCTGGCATTGCAGCCATACTAGCAGAGACAGAGTTTACCTGGCATTGCAGCCATACTAGCAGAGACAGAGTTTACTTGGCATTGCAGCCATACTAGCGGAGACAGAGGTTACCTGGCATTGCAGCCATACTAGCAGAGACAGAGGTTACCTGGTATTGCAGCCATACTAGCAGAGACAGAGTTTACCTGGCATTGCAGCCATACTAGCGAAGACAGAGTTTACCTGGCATTGCAGCCATACTAGCAGAGACAGAGTTTACCTGGCATTGCAGCCATACTAGCAGAGACAGAGTTTACCTGGCATTGCAGCCATACTAGCAGAGACAGAGCTTACCTGGCATTGCACCCATACTAGCGGAGACAGAGGTTACCTGGCATTGCACCCATACTAGCGGAGACAGAGTTTACCTGGCATCGCACCCATACTAGCTGAGACAGAGGTTACCTGGCATTGCACCCATACTAGCAGAGACAGAGGTTACCTGGCATTGCAGCCATACTAGCAGAGACAGAGGTTACCTGGCATTGCAGCCATACTAGCAGAGACAGAGTTTACCTGGCACTGCAGCCATACTAGCAGAGACAGAGTTTACCTGGCATTGCACCCATACTAGCAGAGACAGAGGTTACCTGGAATTGCAGCCATACTAGCAGAGACAGAGTTTACCTGGCATTGCAGCCATACTAGCAGAGACAGAGTTTACCTGGCATTGCACCCATACTAGGCGAGACAGAGTTTACCTGGCATCGCAGCCATACTAGCAGAGATAGAGTTTACCTGGCATTGCACCCATACTAGCAGAGACAGAGGTTACCTGGAATTGCAGCCATACTAGCAGAGACAGAGTTTACCTGGCATTGCAGCCATACTAGCAGAGACAGAGTTTACCTGGCATTGCACCCATACTAGGCGAGACAGAGTTTACCTGGCATCGCAGCCATACTAGCAGAGACAGAGTTTACCTGGCATCGCAGCCATACTAGCAGAGACAGAGTTTACCTGGCATTGCAGCCATACTAGCGGAGACAGAGTTTACCTGGCATTCCAGCCATACTAGCGGAGACAGAGGTTACCTGGCATTGCACCCATAGTAGCAGAGAGAGGTTACCTGGCATTGCAGCCATACTAGCAGAGACAGAGTTTACCTGGCATTGCACCCATACTAGCAGAGACAGAGGTTACCTGGCATTGCACCCATACTAGCAGAGACAGAGGTTACCTGGCATTGCACCCATACTAGCAGAGACAGAGTTTACCTGGCATTGCAGCCATACTAGCAGAGACAGAGTTTACCTGGCATTGCAGCCATACTAGCAGAGACAGAGTTTACCTGGCATTGCACCCATACTTGGCAAGACAGAGTTTACCTGGCATTGCACCCATACTAGGCAAGACAGAGTTTACCTGGCATCGCAGCCATACTAGCCGAGACAGAGTTTACCTGGCATCGCAGCCATACTAGCAGAGACAGAGTTTACCTGGCATCGCAGCCATACTAGCAGAGATAGAGTTTACCTGGCATTGCACCCATACTAGCAGAGACAGAGGTTACCTGGCATTGCAGCCATACTAGCAGAGACAGAGTTTACCTGGCATCGCAGCCATACTAGCCGAGACAGAGTTTACCTGGCATCGCAGCCATACTAGCAGAGACAGAGTTTACCTGGCATCGCAGCCATACTAGCAGAGATAGAGTTTACCTGGCATTGCACCCATACTAGCAGAGACAGAGGTTACCTGGCATTGCAGCCATACTAGCAGAGACAGAGTTTACCTGGCATCGCAGCCATACTAGCAGAGACAGAGTTTACCTGACATTGCAGCCATACTAGCAGAGACAGAGTTTACCTGGCATTCCAGCCATACTAGCGGAGACAGAGGTTACCTGGCATTGCACCCATACTAGCAGAGACAGAGGTTACCTGGCATTGCAGCCATACTAGCAGAGACAGAGGTTACCTGGCATTGCTCCCATACTAGCGGAGACAGAGTTTACCTGGCATCGCAGCCATACTAGCCGAGACAGAGTTTACCTGGCATCGCAGCCATACTAGCAGAGACAGAGTTTACCTGGCATCGCAGCCATACTAGCAGAGATAGAGTTTACCTGGCATTGCACCCATACTAGCAGAGACAGAGTTTACCTGGCATTGCAGCCATACTAGCAGAGACAGAGTTTACCTGGCATCGCAGCCATACTAGCAGAGACAGAGTTTACCTGGCATCGCAGCCATACTAGCAGAGACAGAGGTTACCTGGCATCGCAGCCATACTAGCAGAGACAGAGTTTACCTGGCATTGCAGCCATACTAGCAGAGACAGAGTTTACCTGGCATTGCAGCCATACTAGCGGAGACAGAGGTTATCTGGCATCGCACCCATACTAGTGGAGACAGAGTTTACCTGGCATCGCAGCCATACTAGCGGAGACAGAGTTTACCTGGCATCGCAGCCATAGTAGCGGAGACAGAGTTTACCTGGCATTGCAGCCATACTAGCGGAGACAGAGTTTACCTGGCATTGCAGCCATACTAGCAGAGACAGAGCTTACCTGGCATTGCACCCATACTAGCGGAGACAGAGTTTACCTGGCATTGCAGCCATACTAGCGGAGACAGAGTTTACCTGGCATTGCAGCCATACTAGCGGAGACAGAGTTTACCTGGCATTGCACCCATACTAGCGGAGACAGAGTTTACCTGGCATTGCAGCCATACTAGCAGAGACAGAGTTTACCTGGCATTGCACCCATACTAGCAGATACAGAGTTTACCTGGCATTGCAGCCATACTAGTGGAGACAGAGGTTACCTGGCATTGCACCCATACTAGCGGAGACAGAGTTTACCTGGCATTGCAGCCATACCAGCAGAGACAGAGTTTACCTGGCATTGCAGCCATACTAGCAGAGACAGAGCTTACCTGGCATTGCACCCATACTAGCGGAGACAGAGGTTACCTGGCATTGCACCCATACTAGCAGAGACAGAGGTTACCTGGCATTGCACCCATACTAGCGGAAACAGAGGTTACCTGGCATTGCAGCCATACTAGAAGAGACAGAGTCTACCTGGCATTGCAGCCATACTAGCAGAGACAGAGTTTACCTGGCATTGCAGCCATACTAGCGGAGACAGAGTTTACCTGGCATTGCACCCATACTAGCGGAGACAGAGTTTACCTGGCATTGCAGCCATACTAGCAGAGACAGAGTTTACCTGGCATTGCACCCATACTAGCAGATACAGAGTTTACCTGGCATTGCAGCAATACTAGCGGAGACAGAGGTTACCTGGCATTGCACCCATACTAGCGGAGACAGAGTTTACCTGGCATTGCAGCCATACTAGCAGAGACAGAGTTTACCTGGCATTGCAGCCATACTAGCAGAGACAGAGCTTACCTGGCATTGCACCCATACTAGCGGAGACAGAGGTTACCTGGCATTGCACCCATACTAGCAGAGACAGAGGTTACCTGGCATTGCACCCATACTAGCGGAAACAGAGGTTACCTGGCATTGCAGCCATACTAGCAGAGACAGAGTCTACCTGGCATTGCAGCCATACTAGCAGAGACAGAGTTTACCTGGCATTGCAGCCATACTAGCGGAGACAGGGGTTATCTGGCATTGCACCCATACTAGCGGAGACATGGTTTACCTGGCATCGCACCCATACTAGCTGAGACAGAGGTTACCTGGCATTGCACCCATACTAGCAGAGACAGAGGTTACCTGGCATTGCAGCCATACTAGCAGAGACAGAGTTTACCTGGCATTGCAGCCATACTAGCAGAGACCGAGTTTACCTGGCATTGCAGCCATACTAGCAGAGACAGAGTTTACCTGGCATTGCACCCATACTAGGCGAGACAGTGTTTACCTGGCATCGCAGCCATACTAGCAGAGACAGAGTTTACCTGGCATTGCAGCCATACTAGCAGAGATAGAGTTTACCTGGCATTGCACCCATACTAGCAGAGACAGAGTTTACCTGGCATTGCAGCCATACTAGCAGAGACAGAGTTTACCTGGCATCGCAGCCATACTAGCAGAGACAGAGTTTACCTGGCATCGCAGCCATACTAGCAGAGACAGAGTTTACCTGGCATTGCAGCCATACTAGCGGAGACAGAGTTTACCTGGCATTCCAGCCATACTAGCGGAGACAGAGGTTACCTGGCATTGCACCCATACTAGCAGAGAGAGGTTACCTGGCATTGCAGCCATACTAGCAGAGACCGAGTTTACCTGGCATTGCACCCATACTAGCAGAGACAGAGGTTACCTGGCATTGCACCCATACTAGCAGAGACAGAGGTTACCTGGCATTGCACCCATACTAGCAGAGACAGAGTTTACCTGGCATTGCAGCCATACTAGCAGAGACAGAGTTTACCTGGCATTGCAGCCATACTAGGCGAGACAGAGTTTACCTGGCATCGCAGCCATACTAGCAGAGATAGAGTTTACCTGGCATTGCACCCATACTAGCAGAGACAGAGGTTACCTGGAATTGCAGCCATACTAGCAGAGACAGAGTTTACCTGGCATTGCAGCCATACTAGCAGAGACAGAGTTTACCTGGCATTGCACCCATACTAGGCGAGACAGAGTTTACCTGGCATCGCAGCCATACTAGCAGAGACAGAGTTTACCTGGCATCGCAGCCATACTAGCGGAGACAGAGTTTACCTGGCATTGCAGCCATACTAGCGGAGACAGAGTTTACCTGGCATTCCAGCCATACTAGCGGAGACAGAGGTTACCTGGCATTGCACCCATAGTAGCAGAGAGAGGTTACCTGGCATTGCAGCCATACTAGCAGAGACAGAGTCTACCTGGCATTGCAGCCATACTAGCAGAGACAGAGTTTACCTGGCATTGCAGCCATACTAGCGGAGACAGGGGTTATCTGGCATTGCACCCATACTAGCGGAGACATGGTTTACCTGGCATCGCACCCATACTAGCTGAGACAGAGGTTACCTGGCATTGCACCCATACTAGCAGAGACAGAGGTTACCTGGCATTGCAGCCATACTAGCAGAGACAGAGTTTACCTGGCATTGCAGCCATACTAGCAGAGACAGAGTTTACCTGGCATTGCACCCATACTAGCAGAGACAGAGTTTACCTGGCATTGCACCCATACTAGGCGAGACAGAGTTTACCTGGCATCGCAGCCATACTAGCAGAGATAGAGTTTACCTGGCATTGCACCCATACTAGCAGAGACAGAGGTTACCTGGCATTGCAGCCATACTAGCAGAGACCGAGTTTACCTGGCATTGCAGCCATACTAGCAGAGACAGAGTTTACCTGGCATTGCACCCATACTAGGCGAGACAGTGTTTACCTGGCATCGCAGCCATACTAGCAGAGACAGAGTTTACCTGGCATTGCAGCCATACTAGCAGAGACAGAGTTTACCTGGCATCGCAGCCATACTAGCAGAGATAGAGTTTACCTGGCATTGCACCCATACTAGCAGAGACAGAGTTTACCTGGCATTGCAGCCATACTAGCAGAGACAGAGTTTACCTGGCATCGCAGCCATACTAGCTGAGACAGAGTTTACCTGGCATCGCAGCCATACTAGCAGAGACAGAGTTTACCTGGCATTGCAGCCATACTAGCGGAGACAGAGTTTACCTGGCATTCCAGCCATACTAGCGGAGACAGAGGTTACCTGGCATTGCACCCATACTAGCAGAGAGAGGTTACCTGGCATTGCAGCCATACTAGCAGAGACAGAGTTTACCTGGCATTGCACCCATACTAGCAGAGACAGAGGTTACCTGGCATTGCAGCCATACTAGCAGAGACAGAGTTTACCTGGCATTGCAGCCATACTAGCAGAGACAGAGTTTACCTGGCATTGCACCCATACTAGCAGAGACAGAGTTTACCTGGCATTGCAGCCATACTAGGCGAGACAGAGTTTACCTGGCATCGCAGCCATACTAGCAGAGATAGAGTTTACCTGGCATTGCACCCATACTAGCAGAGACAGAGGTTACCTGGAATTGCAGCCATACTAGCAGAGACAGAGTTTACCTGGCATTGCACCCATACTAGGCGAGACAGAGTTTACCTGGCATCGCAGCCATACTAGCAGAGACAGAGTTTACCTGGCATCGCAGCCATACTAGCAGAGACAGAGTTTACCTGGCATTGCAGCCATACTAGCGGAGACAGAGTTTACCTGGCATTTCAGCCATACTAGCGGAGACAGAGGTTACCTGGCATTGCACCCATAGTAGCAGAGAGAGGTTACCTGGCATTGCAGCCATACTAGCAGAGACAGAGTTTACCTGGCATTGCACCCATACTAGCAGAGACAGAGTTTACCTGGCATCGCACCCATACTAGCAGAGACAGAGGTTACCTGGCATTGCACCCATACTAGCAGAGACAGAGTTTACCTGGCATTGCAGCCATACTAGCAGAGACAGAGTTTACCTGGCATTGCAGCCATACTAGCAGAGACAGAGTTTACCTGGCATTGCACCCATACTAGCAGAGAGAGTTTACCTGGCATCGCACCCATACTAGCAGAGACAGAGTTTACCTGGCATTGCACCCATACTAGCAGAGACAGAGTTTACCTGGCATTGCACCCATACTAGCAGAGACAGAGTTTACCTGGCATTGCACCCATACTAGCGGAGACAGAGTTTACCTGGCATTACAGCCATACTAGCAGAGACAGAGTTTACCTGGCATTGCACCCATACTAGCAGAGAGAGTTTACCTGGCATTGCACCCATACTAGCAGAGACAGAGTTTACCTGGCATCGCAGCCATACTAGCAGAGACAGAGTTTACCTGGCATTGCAGCCATACTAGCAGAGACAGAGTTTACCTGGCATTGCAGCCATACTAGCGGAGACAGAGTTTACCTGGCATTCCAGCCATACTAGTGGAGACAGAGGTTACCTGGCATTGCAGCCATACTAGCAAAGACAGAGGTTACCTGGCATTGCTCCCATACTAGCGGAGACAGAGTTTACCTGGCATCGCAGCCATACTAGCAGAGAGAGTTTACCTGGCATTGCACCCATACTAGCGGAGACAGAGTTTACCTGGCATCACAGCCATACTAGCAGAGACAGAGTTTACCTGGTATTGCACCCATACTAGCAGAGACAGAGGTTACCTGGCATTGCACCCATACTAGCAGAGACAGAGTTTACCTGGCATTGCAGCCATACTAGCAGAGACAGAGTTTACCTGGCATTGCACCCATACTAGCAGAGACAGAGTTTACCTGGCATTGCACCCATACTAGGCGAGACAGAGTTTACCTGGCATCGCAGCCATACTAGCAGAGACAGAGTTTACCTGGCATCGCAGCCATACTAGCAGAGATAGAGTTTATCTGGCATTGCACCCATACTAGCAGATACAGAGTTTACCTGGCATTGCAGCCATACTAGCAGAGACAGAGTTTACCTGGCATTGCAGCCATACTAGCAGAGACAGAGTTTACCTGGCATTGCAGCCATACTAGCGGAGACAGAGTTTACCTGGCATCGCAGCCATACTAGCAGAGACAGAGGTTACCTGGCATTGCAGCCATACTAGCAGAGACAGAGGTTACCTGGCATTGCTCCCATACTAGCGGAGACAGAGTTTACCTGGCATCGCAGCCATACTAGCAGAGATAGAGTTTACCTGGCTTTGCACCCATACTAGCAGAGACAGAGGTTACCTGGCATTGCAGCCATACTAGCAGAGACAGAGTTTACCTGGCATCGCAGCCATACTAGCAGAGACAGAGTTTACCTGGCATTGCAGCCATACTAGCAGAGACAGAGTTTACCTGGCATTCCAGCCAAACTAGCGGAGACAGAGTTTACCTGGCATTGCACCCATACTAGCGGAGACAGAGTTTACCTGGCATTGCACCCATACTAGCGGAGACAGAGTTTACCTGGCATTACAGCCATACTAGCAGAGACAGAGTTTACCTGGCATTGCAGCCATACTAGCAGAGAGAGTTTACCTGGCATTGCACCCATACTAGCAGAGAGAGTTTACCTGGCATTGCACCCATACTAGCAGAGACAGAGTTTACCTGGCATCGCAGCCATACTAGCAGAGACAGAGTTTACCTGGCATCGCAGCCATACTAGCGGAGACAGAGTTTACCTGGCATTGCAGCCATACTAGCGGAGACAGAGTTTACCTGGCATTCCAGCCATACTAGCGGAGACAGAGGTTACCTGGCATTGCACCCATAGTAGCAGAGAGAGGTTACCTGGCATTGCAGCCATACTAGCAGAGACAGAGTCTACCTGGCATTGCAGCCATACTAGCAGAGACAGAGTTTACCTGGCATTGCAGCCATACTAGCGGAGACAGGGGTTATCTGGCATTGCACCCATACTAGCGGAGACATGGTTTACCTGGCATCGCACCCATACTAGCTGAGACAGAGGTTACCTGGCATTGCACCCATACTAGCAGAGACAGAGGTTACCTGGCATTGCAGCCATACTAGCAGAGACAGAGTTTACCTGGCATTGCAGCCATACTAGCAGAGACAGAGTTTACCTGGCATTGCACCCATACTAGCAGAGACAGAGTTTACCTGGCATTGCACCCATACTAGGCGAGACAGAGTTTACCTGGCATCGCAGCCATACTAGCAGAGATAGAGTTTACCTGGCATTGCACCCATACTAGCAGAGACAGAGGTTACCTGGCATTGCAGCCATACTAGCAGAGACCGAGTTTACCTGGCATTGCAGCCATACTAGCAGAGACAGAGTTTACCTGGCATTGCACCCATACTAGGCGAGACAGTGTTTACCTGGCATCGCAGCCATACTAGCAGAGACAGAGTTTACCTGGCATTGCAGCCATACTAGCAGAGACAGAGTTTACCTGGCATCGCAGCCATACTAGCAGAGATAGAGTTTACCTGGCATTGCACCCATACTAGCAGAGACAGAGTTTACCTGGCATTGCAGCCATACTAGCAGAGACAGAGTTTACCTGGCATCGCAGCCATACTAGCTGAGACAGAGTTTACCTGGCATCGCAGCCATACTAGCAGAGACAGAGTTTACCTGGCATTGCAGCCATACTAGCGGAGACAGAGTTTACCTGGCATTCCAGCCATACTAGCGGAGACAGAGGTTACCTGGCATTGCACCCATACTAGCAGAGAGAGGTTACCTGGCATTGCAGCCATACTAGCAGAGACAGAGTTTACCTGGCATTGCACCCATACTAGCAGAGACAGAGGTTACCTGGCATTGCAGCCATACTAGCAGAGACAGAGTTTACCTGGCATTGCAGCCATACTAGCAGAGACAGAGTTTACCTGGCATTGCACCCATACTAGCAGAGACAGAGTTTACCTGGCATTGCAGCCATACTAGGCGAGACAGAGTTTACCTGGCATCGCAGCCATACTAGCAGAGATAGAGTTTACCTGGCATTGCACCCATACTAGCAGAGACAGAGGTTACCTGGAATTGCAGCCATACTAGCAGAGACAGAGTTTACCTGGCATTGCACCCATACTAGGCGAGACAGAGTTTACCTGGCATCGCAGCCATACTAGCAGAGACAGAGTTTACCTGGCATCGCAGCCATACTAGCAGAGACAGAGTTTACCTGGCATTGCAGCCATACTAGCGGAGACAGAGTTTACCTGGCATTTCAGCCATACTAGCGGAGACAGAGGTTACCTGGCATTGCACCCATAGTAGCAGAGAGAGGTTACCTGGCATTGCAGCCATACTAGCAGAGACAGAGTTTACCTGGCATTGCACCCATACTAGCAGAGACAGAGTTTACCTGGCATCGCACCCATACTAGCAGAGACAGAGGTTACCTGGCATTGCACCCATACTAGCAGAGACAGAGTTTACCTGGCATTGCAGCCATACTAGCAGAGACAGAGTTTACCTGGCATTGCAGCCATACTAGCAGAGACAGAGTTTACCTGGCATTGCACCCATACTAGCAGAGAGAGTTTACCTGGCATCGCACCCATACTAGCAGAGACAGAGTTTACCTGGCATTGCACCCATACTAGCAGAGACAGAGTTTACCTGGCATTGCACCCATACTAGCAGAGACAGAGTTTACCTGGCATTGCACCCATACTAGCGGAGACAGAGTTTACCTGGCATTACAGCCATACTAGCAGAGACAGAGTTTACCTGGCATTGCACCCATACTAGCAGAGAGAGTTTACCTGGCATTGCACCCATACTAGCAGAGACAGAGTTTACCTGGCATCGCAGCCATACTAGCAGAGACAGAGTTTACCTGGCATTGCAGCCATACTAGCAGAGACAGAGTTTACCTGGCATTGCAGCCATACTAGCGGAGACAGAGTTTACCTGGCATTCCAGCCATACTAGTGGAGACAGAGGTTACCTGGCATTGCAGCCATACTAGCAAAGACAGAGGTTACCTGGCATTGCTCCCATACTAGCGGAGACAGAGTTTACCTGGCATCGCAGCCATACTAGCAGAGAGAGTTTACCTGGCATTGCACCCATACTAGCGGAGACAGAGTTTACCTGGCATCACAGCCATACTAGCAGAGACAGAGTTTACCTGGTATTGCACCCATACTAGCAGAGACAGAGGTTACCTGGCATTGCACCCATACTAGCAGAGACAGAGTTTACCTGGCATTGCAGCCATACTAGCAGAGACAGAGTTTACCTGGCATTGCACCCATACTAGCAGAGACAGAGTTTACCTGGCATTGCACCCATACTAGGCGAGACAGAGTTTACCTGGCATCGCAGCCATACTAGCAGAGACAGAGTTTACCTGGCATCGCAGCCATACTAGCAGAGATAGAGTTTATCTGGCATTGCACCCATACTAGCAGATACAGAGTTTACCTGGCATTGCAGCCATACTAGCAGAGACAGAGTTTACCTGGCATTGCAGCCATACTAGCAGAGACAGAGTTTACCTGGCATTGCAGCCATACTAGCGGAGACAGAGTTTACCTGGCATCGCAGCCATACTAGCAGAGACAGAGGTTACCTGGCATTGCAGCCATACTAGCAGAGACAGAGGTTACCTGGCATTGCTCCCATACTAGCGGAGACAGAGTTTACCTGGCATCGCAGCCATACTAGCAGAGATAGAGTTTACCTGGCTTTGCACCCATACTAGCAGAGACAGAGGTTACCTGGCATTGCAGCCATACTAGCAGAGACAGAGTTTACCTGGCATCGCAGCCATACTAGCAGAGACAGAGTTTACCTGGCATTGCAGCCATACTAGCAGAGACAGAGTTTACCTGGCATTCCAGCCAAACTAGCGGAGACAGAGGTTACCTGGCATTGCAGCCATACTATCAGAGACAGAGGTTACCTGGCATTGCTCCCATACTAGCGGAGACAGAGTTTACCTGGCATCGCAGCCATACTAGCAGAGAGAGTTTACCTGGCATTGCACCCATACTAGCGGAGACAGAGTTTACCTGGCATTGCACCCATACTAGCGGAGACAGAGTTTACCTGGCATTACAGCCATACTAGCAGAGACAGAGTTTACCTGGCATTGCAGCCATACTAGCAGAGAGAGTTTACCTGGCATTGCACCCATACTAGCAGAGAGAGTTTACCTGGCATTGCACCCATACTAGCAGAGACAGAGTTTACCTGGCATCGCAGCCATACTAGCAGAGACAGAGTTTACCTGGCATTGCAGCCATACTAGCGGAGACAGAGTTTACCTGGCATTGCAGCCATACTAGCGGAGACAGAGTTTACCTGGCATTCCAGCCATACTAGCGGAGACAGAGGTTACCTGGCATTGCACGCATACTAGCAGAGAGAGGTTACCTGGCATTCCAGCCATACTAGCGGAGACAGAGTTTACCTGGCATCGCAGCCATACTAGCAGAGACAGAGTTTACCTGGCATTGCTCCCATACTAGCGGAGACAGAGTTTACCTGGCATCGCAGCCATACTAGCAGAGAGAGTTTACCTGGCATTGCACCCATACTAGCGGAGACAGAGTTTACCTGGCATTGCAGCCATACTAGCGGAGACAGAGGTTACCTAGCATTGCACCCATACTAGCGGAGACAGAGTTTACCTGGCATTGCAGCCATACTAGCGGAGACAGAGTTTACCTGGCATTGCACCCATACTAGCGGAGACAGAGTTTACCTGGCATTGCACCCATACTAGCGGAGACAGAGTTTACCTGGCATTACAGCCATACTAGCAGAGACAGAGTTTACCTGGCATTGCAGCCATACTAGCAGAGAGAGTTTACCTGGCATTGCACCCATACTAGCAGAGAGAGTTTACCTGGCATTGCACCCATACTAGCAGAGACAGAGTTTACCTGGCATTACAGCCATACTAGCAGAGACAGAGTTTACCTGGCATTGCAGCCATACTAGCAGAGACAGAGTTTACCTGGCATCGCAGCCATACTAGCAGAGACAGAGTTTACCTGGCATCGCAGCCGTACTAGCGGAGACAGAGTTTACCTGGCATTACACCCATACTAGCGGAGACAGAGTTTACCTGGCATTACAGCCATACTAGCAGAGACAGAGTTTACCTGGCATTGCACCCATACTAGCGGAGACAGAGTTTACCTGGCATTACACCCATACTAGCGGAGACAGAGTTTACCTGGCATTGCAGCCATACTAGCAGAGAGAGTTTACCTGGCATTGCACCCATACTAGCGGAGACAGCGTTTACCTGGCATTACACCCATACTAGCGGAGACAGAGTTTACCTGGCATTACAGCCATACTAGCAGAGACAGAGTTTACCTGGCATTACAGCCATACTAGCAGAGACAGAGTTTACCTGGCATCGCAGCCATACTAGCGGAGACAGAGTTTACCTGGCATTACAGCCATACTAGCAGAGACAGTTTACCTGGCATCGCAGCCATACTAGCGGAGACAGAGTTTACCTGGCATTACAGCCATACTAGCGGAGACAGTTTACCAGGCATCGCAGCCATACTAGCAGAGACAGAGTTTACCTGGCATTGCAGCCATACTAGCAGAGACAGAGTTTACCTGGCATTGTCGGTCAGGCATGCACTTGGCGGCACCGATTTTCATCCGATTCGATTATAATAATCAAATTGGATGGTCGATTGGCTTTGATTGGAACAATTTCTTTCCCATCCTGGATCAATGAAAATTTCCATTTTACTGCAAAGTCACCAATTGGTTTATGCTAGCTCTGTGTACAGGATTAGGATTAAAAGCAGAGAGAGAGAAATGGGGGGGAAGGGTGGGGTGGGGTCAGGAGAGTTTATGGTGGTGGAATTCTGATTATAACACAAGCGTACAGTTATGTAGGTCAAACAGTAAATACATGTTATATTTCTCAGTACTTCACCTTTGATTAATGGTTGAAGGTGTTTGCATTACTTATCACCATTAATTTGATCTGTGAAGCAAGTAAATATTTTACAGTAAACAGCGCAATAGCTTGCTCAACATATCGGATCATGAAGTCTACAACTAGGTCAGGGAGCAAGACACCTGCATGGCTACGATCTCATAGAAGCAGCCTTTTCCACTCACGCTGCCCCCTAGTTCCTGTATGCACATAAACAAAAGAGAGGGAGCACCGATTCCAAAAAAAGAGTATGCAGCGTGCCCAAGGTCTCTCCCCAGTGCCTCCTGGGAAGTAGAGTCCAGATAAAACAGAAAGGACCGGCACCGCTGTCTTGTATCAAAGCTCTTTTAATAGCACCAAAGTGGCAGCCAAGACAGCGGTGCCGGTCCTTTCTGTTTTATTTAGCCCCCTAGTTCCTGGACAGATTTAGTGAATATGCTGTGGGCAGCACAGTGGCATAGTGGTTAGCAATCTCGCCTTGCAGCGCTGGGTCCCAGTGTCTGTGTGGGTTTCCTCGGGGCACTTCGGTAATCTATATGATATATTTAACTGACATTTTTGATTGTAACAACCAACGATTTATACAGGAAAATCATGATGATTAACCCTCCTGGCGGTATATTAAAAACCGCCAGGGGCAGCGCAGCCGTTTTTTTGATTTTTTTTTTTTTAATATCATGTAGCGAGCCGAGGGCTCGCTACATGATAGCCGCTGCTCAGCGGCATCCCCCCAGCCCCGCCGATTGCCTCCGGCGATAGGCGATCAGGAAATCCCGTTCAAAGAACGGGATTTCCTGGAGGGCTTCCCCCGTCGCCATGGCGACGGGGCGGGATGACGTCATGGACATCGTGACGTCTAAGGGAGTCCCGATCCACCCCTTGCTGCTGCCTGGCGCTGATAGGCCAGGCAGCGCAGGGGTCTAGGGGGGGCTGTCTTGCGACGCGGATAGCGGCGATCGAGCGCGGGGCGGCGGCGATCGAAGTGCTGACGCAGCTAGCAAAGTGCTAGCTGCGTTCAGCAAAAAAAAAATTATTCAAATCGGCCCAGCAGGGCCTGAGAAAACCTCCTGCGCGGCTTACCCCGAACTACGTTCGGGGTTACCGCCAGGAAGGTTAAAAAGGTTGCCAAAACTTTTGCATCCCACTGTACTTTAAGGATTTCATGGAAATGTTACTTTGCACAGTCTCTACACTCAGATTAAGTACAATTAAAAGGAGCCTTAAGCCTAGATGAAAAAATAAGTTTTACTCACCTTGGACTTCTACCAGCCCCCTGCAGCTGTCCCGTGCTCTCGCAGTCACTTGCGGATCCTCCTGTCCTCTGCCGCTCAAAAGCACCAGCCAGTGAGACCTATGCTTCCTGCGTAAGCTGTTGTCTGATTACTGAGAGAATTGCTCGTCATCTGTGACTTGCTAGTGCGTGGCTGCAATGCTACAGTATTATCCAGGCTGCACAGAAATGTGGACAGATGAGTGCACTAACCGTACTGTACCTGCATTAACTGATGAGACTTGTGCTTCCTGTGCAAGCTGCTGTCTGATTATTGAGAGAATTGCCTGTCATCTCTGACTTGCTTGTGCATGGCTGCAACGCTACAGTATCATCCAGGCAATGTGGGTAGAGTAGCACACTGTACTGTATTTGCATTAACTGGTGAGACCTATGTTTCCTGTGTAAGCGGTTGTGAATCCTAATTATTGTATGAACTAAGACACAGTACTATAGAGATACTTTATGTGCTTGAATATGACAATTTCTAACAGTAATCTATCCAGTTCACCTGGCGGCCTTTTCCAACGTACGCATGTAAGGCAACAGTAAGGGAAATGGGTAGACGTGTTTAGAAAATGTCTACTGAAATCTCAGCATCATATTCTCATCCACAAAGGATTAAGGCGCACCCAAATAAATATAAAACTAGGTTAAAAACAAGTAAAAATCAGGGAAAATAATGGCTGAGAGGTTAAAGAAGGAAAAGGCCAAAAGATTCATTGAAAAAATCAAAAATATAGATGGTACCCTGGTGCATGACACAGAGGAAATAAGTGAAGCCTTTCATATATACTATAATAATCTATATAACCTGAAGGAAGGAAAAGGCTCACCAAAACCCGCCTCTTTTTTAGACAAGGTTAAATTGCCCATATTGTCTAACTTAGATCAAGAGGAACTGGGAGAACCAATAAAAATAGAGGAATTTTTAGATGTTGTGCAAAAACTGGTAAATAAAAAAAGCCCCGGGCCAGACGGCTACACAAGTGAATTTTTTAAAAACTTTGCTCAGGATTTAGCAACACCATTTTGTAAACTGGTTAACGAAAGCCTAGAAGGCGAGACATTCACTGACCTCTCTAATAAAGCTATTATCACTTTAATTCCCAAGGAACAGAAATCATCTATAGAAGTCGCCAATTATCGCCCAATATCTTTAATAAATATAGATGTTAAGATATATGCTAAAATATTATCAAATAGATTGGATAAGAAATTAGATTTATTATTGGGGAAACAGCAAACTGGTTTTAGAAAAGGGAGGCATATAAAAGATAATATCTATACGGTAGTAAACTTTATACATCAATGTAAGAAAAGTCGGGGAGAGGCTGCCCTGCTTGCTCTAGATGCAGAAAAAGCATTTGACAGGGTATCCAGAGAATATTTATACGCGACACTGGAAAAATTTGGGTTAGGTGAGAACTACATTAGAAGGATTAAAAAATTGTATATAAACCAAACCGCATGTATAAACATAAATGGTTTTCATTCAAAGGCTTTTAGACTGACAAATGGAGTCAGGCAGGGCTGTCCTCTCTCCCCTAGTCTATTTAACTTGGTACTGGAAACATTTATTCAGACTATACAGAAAGAAGAAAAGATTAATGGTCTAAGAATGGGTAGGGAAGAATTAAAGATATGTGCCTACGCAGACGATGTAATTCTGACACTTAAAAACCCTGGTGTTTCCATAGAAAAAACCATTAATATAGCAAAAAACTTCGGGGACCATTCAAATTATAAAATAAATATAGAAAAAACCTCGGCACTTAATTTAGATTGCAGTAGCGAGACTAAAAAGAAAATTAGGGAAAAATATAAAATACAGTGGCATAATGACCATATTACATACTTAGGGATAAATATATGCAGTGAGACCCGGAATCTCTTTGACAAAAATTTGGGTAAAGAACTTGAAATCTGTACTAATGCCCTAAAACAATGGGACATACATAGTTTTAATACCCTGGGCAGAATAGATATAATAAAAATGAATTTACTGCCTAGGATATTATTTAAACTACAAAGCATCCCAGTAGAAATTCCCCAAAATTGGTTCTCGGCGCTACACAGGCTTTTCTCAAAATACATCTGGAGAAACAAAGCAGTAAGAATATCATATAAAAAAATAACAAGGGATAAAAAAATGGGGGATTAGCAGCACCGGATTTACTTAAATATTACCAAGCTATATTACTGGGTAGAATGTTGGAGTGGAGGCAAGGGAGAGGTGATAAAATATGGATCACGATGGAATATGAGTGTGTGAATATGAAAGATGTACTGTCATGGGATAAAACAAGAATCAGGCATGTAGCAAAGAAAATAGACCACCCATTTATTACCCCCACGTTGAAAATAATCTTAGACTATATTAAACATAATATTGTAGACCCTCCACCTCTAATGTTAATTGAAAACAACTCAGAATTTGTACCAGCAAGAGAACTAGGTTGGCTAAAAAGGAATAAATTAGAGGAAGATACGAGAATAGTTAATTTAGTCCAAGGAATAAGGCCAGCCACTGAGTTTGGAAAAATACAAATACAAAGTTTCCTTGGAAGACAGAAACTAAAGGGGGGAGTGATAAGAGAACAATTGAATAAATTAGAAAAACTCTTTATAGAAAAAACAGTCCCACAGAAGATGCTGTCTCGGCTATACGACCATTTGGGAGAAAAAGAGGTGGAACAAAATATTATCTGGTGCCGTGAAAAATGGGAAAAGGAGTGGGGAGAAAAATTAGATGATTCGGAGTGGGAGAAGATTATTTCATATATATGGTTACCCAAGAATACCAGTGTTCAATTAACACAATTCAAAATAGTGACTCAATGGTATTTAACGCCTAAGAAACTCTTTCAAAGAAAATTAAAGGATAATAACCACTGTTGGAAATGCGATGCAGGCACGGGGAATCTAGCTCATATGCTGTGGCAATGCCCAACAATACGACCCTTTTGGTCAGAAATACAGACATTTATAAGAAAATATGTTCTCCCTGATGGCGATATAAATGAGATAGCAGCAATTTTTGGATTAGGCCCAAAAGGGGAAAACAAGGCAGTGGATCTGTTAATTTATATTCTCTTAGTGGCAGCTAAAACTGTTATAATAAGGAATTGGAAATCCACTGACAAACCCTCAAAAAAAGAATGGGCGAACTTATCATCTTATTGGCTACAGATAGAAGCAGGGGAGGAAGGAGAGCTGGAAGATGCGTTACAGGAAAATTTTCAGAGGGCCAGAAAGTTGTGGGAGGAAGCAAGGGGGAGAGAGGAGGAGAGAGGATGAGAGAAGATAAGAGAGAGGAAGAACAAAGATTAAAGAATAGTAAAGTGGGAAGGAAAAAGGAGGTGTAGAACCCGGGGAATGGTTAAGGATGGGACTCTCAGAGGGGAATAGGATACCGAAACGGTTAAAGCTGACATACCGGATATATGTGGGAATGGGTAGAGAAAGATAAAGAGAGAATGTATAGAGAGGATGGGGATGGATGTAATTTAAGGAAGATAAATGTGTATGTTTAGAAGTCTGAAAGGAACTTGGTGTATATTAATTTAAAACTTAAAAGGTGAGGCATGATTCGGGTGAGAGGGGTTATCTGGGCCACTAACCTTCTTCTTCCTTCACTTATTTCTGCTCTCACTTTTTGGCGTAACTTTTGATAGCTAATTAGATATACACACATATTTATATACAGATATACATATTTGAGAAGTAAAAAACTGTCAAACGATGATGCAAAATAAAACCCAACATAAGAGGGCTCCGGTGAAGCGCAGCTAATCTAGTTGGGTATAGTACAAATCTGTGCGCTGAGTTTGAAGAAAAAAAAACAAAACAAAAAAAAAACCAAGTAAAATGAAATAAGAGGTGGCTTACCTCTGTGACGACACTAATTTAATATAACAGTGATAGTGTATTTTGCTCTGGCAACTCGTATTTGTGGTGTATGCCCACCTCCTCAGGCCAATTGGAGTGCCAGGAACTATGAGCGAAAGTGCAGTGCGACTTTCTGTTTTTTTGGCTATACACAGTTATCTGCACTCTTATTGGCCTGAGGAAGTGGGCATACACCCACAAAACGTGTTGCCAGAGCAAAATGCACTATCACTGTTACATTAGTGTCGTCACAGAGGTAAGCCACCTCTCTTAGTTCATTTCAGCTGTTTAGCTGTCCACCCGAGCGGAGACAATTTATGATTCTCCATCTGCCCTGGTTGCAACCCTCCTTTGTACCACTTTTTTCCACCCTATTAATTTACCAATGATGCAATTTTGGCTCGCAATTTTTTTTTTACTTGGGCAGGTTTGTGTGCGGGAGCTCGCATGTGCCTGCGCATGGGCACACGGCAAGGGGTCAGCGATCCTTACAGGCTTCTAGCGGGACCCTGGAGAGGATCGGAGCTGCTCTGAGGGACCCAAATGACTTCAAGGGGCTGGAAGAAGCCCCAGGTATGTAAAACTTCATTTCTTTTTTGGCCTCATGAGTCCTTTAAGGTGCAAAAACCACCTCACTCCAATCTGATGCTCTCATCCAGAGGAGAGTTTTTATTTTTTCCATGAAAGACAAACTACACTTATTTGTCTAATCACAATATAAAGATATAACCAAGAACTTCATGAACACTTTATACAGCCTGGAACTGAGGCAAACAGTCCTCCTGCTGACTTTGGCCCAGTTCCCAGCTATTTGTATGGAAGCCGGAATACTCAGCATCTTGCTGACCATCTCTACTGGGAAGGAGCGCAGAATCTTCTCTCTTCGGCCTAGTGCACACCAGAGCGGTTTGGCTGCGTTTAGCGATCCGCTTGCAGGTGCGGATCCGCTTGGGTAATGTATTTCAATGGGCTGGTGCACACCAGAGCAGGAGGCGTTTTGCAGAAACGCATACTCCCGGGATGCTGCAGATTTTGGATTGCGGAGGCGTTTCTGCCTCCAATGTAAAGTATAGGAAAAACGCAAACCGCTCTGAAAAACGGCAGTTCAGAGCGGTTTTGCAGGCGTTTTTGTTACAGAAGCTGTTCAGTAACAGCTTTACTGTAACAATACATGAAATCTACTACACCAAAAACGCTTCACAAAACCGCAAAATGCTAGCTGAAACGCTACAGAAAAATAAGAAAAAGCGTTTCAAAATCTGCTAGCATTTTGCGGATCTGCTAGCTGCTTTGGTGTGCACCAGGCCTCCATGAGTAATTTTGTATTTTGCCTTTGATGGTATGTGGCCACTAGTGTTGGGCGAACATCTAGATGTTCGGGTTCGGGCCGAACAGGCCGAACATGGCCGCGATGTTCGGGTGTTCGAGCCGAACTCCGAACATAATGGAAGTCAATGGGGACCCGAACTTTCGTGTTTTTTAAAGCCTCCTTACATGCTACATACCCCAAATTTACAGGGTATGTGCACCTTGGGAGTGGGTACAAGAGGAAAAAAAAATTAGCAAAAAGAGCTTATAGTTTTTGAGAAAATCGATTTTAAAGTTTCAAAGGGAAAACTGTCTTTTAAATGCGGGTGTCACGGAACAGCCGTGAGAAACTAGAACGCAATCGGTTTATTGCGCCGATCGCCCTGGATGGTAGTCAGGCCAGCGATTTAGAGATTGACATTCCGGGTTTTTTTAAATAGGAAGTTTTTTTCCCCCTGTTAGCAGCTGGCAGGAAGACTGGCCCTGTGACTGCTGATTAAGCCAGAGGTGTAAACTCAAAGTTTGTCTAAGCTGATCTCACATTCAGATGTTAATTGAAGGAGCCAACAGAGCCTTTCATAGACGGAGATCCCAAGAAGCAGACACAGCTGGACTCCAGTCAGGCTGACTCCAGCCTTAGCAGGAAGAAATGAATGTACTATATAATCTTTTGCCCATTTACAGAATACAATAAATAGGGTGGTTATGAGAGTGGTATCATTGGATCCGTAGGGTCATGCTGGATCTCTTGATACCAGTCGAGAGGGGCCTGGGGCCCCTACTACCCAGGTATGAATCTACCCAGGACCCTGATCTGCTGCACTAGCCATGTCGGATATCATATTAATCTGTATTTTCCTCCAAGTATGAAGCTGTTACCCCCCTAAATGTAACGTGTATGGTTCAGGAGTTACAGCAATTCATAAGTTTAGCTCTAAAATCTCTCAGAGGGAATGAACTGTCATTTGCTGGTAGCTCAGAGGGGGCCGGCATTGCCACACCCCCAAACCAGCTTCACCAAAAGCACAGAGCCAGCAGGCGGGCTTGAGTCCTCCACCCTGAAAACATCTTGAACTCATCGGTGCCAGCTTGAGGATATGCTGGCATCCACCTGGTCTGAACTCTGATTGAAACCCAGAACTCTGATTTTTCCCACAAAAAGGACATCTTTCCAGGAACTAAGTATTTTTCTCCCTTCTTTTATTTTTTATACTGGCTATTACTGTTTTAATAATTGTTGATTTTAATAATTGTCTGTATATATTAATTATTTATATTGCTGTGAATAAAAGACTTCCTCCAAGTCATTCACTGTTCCGCTACCCTGCTTATCAGCACACACAGAACTGATCCCGGGTCTCTGAAGATACGCTACTGTTTGTTTGTTGTTGGCTAGACAGAATACCGTGTGTTTAACCGTTTTATTCGCAGGACTAGTCAGTCAGTAAATCGGGTCCACTGGCCCATACCAGTGGTGGTGGCAGATACCGTGGAATCGTGTGTACGTTGTAATTACCCGTGTCTCACAGGCCCCCTTCTGGGTTGTCTGCAGCTAATTCTTAACGGTTCCTGCGCATTGACTGCGACCAGAGTTCGCACGATCTGTGCGCTGGCACCGTTTAGAAGGCTAAGTGCGGTCAGACCACTAGGGCTCCTGTGACAGCGGGAATGTCTGTTTTCTTTGCACAGGTAACATGCTTTTTGTCGGCATGCAGTCATAAATGTAATACAGATGAGAGGTTCCAGGAAAAGGGACCGGTAACGCTAACCCAGCAGCAGCACACGTGATGGAACAGGAGGAGGGCGGCGCAGGAGGAGAAGGCCTTGCTTTGAGACACAACAACCCAGGCCTTGCATGCGGACAAGAAGCGTGCGGATAGCAATTTGCTTTTTGTCGGCATGCAGTCATAAATGTAATACAGATGAGAGGTTCCAGGAAAAGGGACCGGTAACGCTAACCCAGCAGCAGCACACGTGATGGAACAGGAGGAGGGCGGCGCAGGAGGAGAAGGCCACGCTTTGAGACACAACAACCCAGGCCTTGCATGAGGACAAGAAGCGTGCGGATAGCATTTTGCTTTTTGTCGGCATGCAGTCATAAATGTAATACAGATAAGAGGTTCCAGGAAAAGGGACCGGTAACGCTAACCCAGCAGCAGCACACGTGATGGAACAGGAGGAGGGCAGCGCAGGAGGAGAATGCCACGAGTGGGTTTTCTTCGGTGCTCCACTGTGGCCTGTACGTGAACCGTCAGGGGAAACACCTCTTCCCTTGCCCCTCCCTCTTTCACAGGATTTCTTCTTCATTTCACTTATCCTTAAAGTACACGCTGACTGGCAGCAGTACGGTGGCAGTACAGAAATGCTATACAGTGGCGGGTGAGCGGTGTACTACTGTTCCCAGCAGAGACA
Organism: Hyperolius riggenbachi; assembly: GCF_040937935.1. Taxonomy (NCBI): domain Eukaryota; kingdom Metazoa; phylum Chordata; class Amphibia; order Anura; family Hyperoliidae; genus Hyperolius; species Hyperolius riggenbachi. Next base: position 474,432,340 of record NC_090649.1, read on the forward strand.
CAGAGTGGCAGTAAACACAATGCTATACAGTGGCGGGTGAGCGGTGTACTACTGTTCCCAGCAGAGACACAGAGTGGCAGTAAACACAATGCTATACAGTGGTGGGTGAGCGGTGTACTACTGTTCCCAGCAGCGACACAATGACTGGGGGGACCCTGGCTAGCCTGGCTGGAGAGAGAACTACCCAAAGCTAAACCCACAGACAAATGGCGGAGAAATGACGTGGATCGGGTATTTATTTACCCGAACCACGTGACCCGTTCGGCCAATCACAGCGCTAGCCGAACGTTCGGCCATGCGCTCTTAGTTCGGCCATATGGCCGAACACCATCAGGTGTTCGGCCGAACTCGAACATCACCCGAACAGGGTGATGTTCTGTAGAACCCGAACAGTGGCGAACACTGTTCGCCCAACACTAGTGGCCACCCCTACTGAGATGGTATGATGCTAGATATGTGACCACCCCTACTGAGATGGTATAATGCTAGATATGTGGCCACCCCTACTGAGATGGTATGATGCTAGATATGTGGCCACCCCTACTGAGATGGTATAATGCTAGATATGTGGCCAGCCCTACTGAAATGATATGTTGCTAGATAATATGTGGCCAGCCCTACTGAGATGGTATGATGCTAGATAATATGTGGCCAGCCCTACTGAGATGGTATGATGCTAGATAATATGTGGCCACCCCTACTGAGATGGTATGATGCTAGATATGTGGCCACCCCTACTGAGATGGTATAATGCTAGATATGTGGCCAGCCCTACTGAGATGGTATGTTGCTAGATAATATGTGGCCAGCCCTACTGAGATGGTATGATGCTAGATATGTGGCCACCCCTACTGAGATGGTATGATGCTAGATATGTGGCCACCCCTACTGAGAGGGTATGATGCTAGATAATATGTGGCCAGCCCTACTGAGATGGTATGATGCTAGATAATATGTGGCCACCCCTACTGAGATGGTATGATGCTAGATAATATGTAGCCAGCCCTACTGAGATGGTACGATGCTAGATATGCAGTCACCTTTATTGAGAATGTGGCCTATATACTGCAGCCCCTCGTCCCCACTGATGCATAGGCAGGAGATGCATAGGCAGGAGATTCAGACCACCGTGTTATCTTGGTTTCTGCGGCGATCGTCTCTCTTCCCTTCGCTTGCACCAACACTGGCCTCTTGTCTCAGAACGTACAGGTCCCAGCTTGATGACATAATAAAGGCAAGACCCGATACATGCCGACAGAAGAGTCCATCTTTAGTACAAATGAAGGGGAGAGCCGTTCGCTGCAGGAACCAGCAGGGGTGAGAAATACCATCCATACTTGAAACTGCTGCTGAACTCTGACGAGTGGGCAGGCAGAGAGTGAATGGACACCAGGGTAGATGATGAGCACAGGTGCGTGCTAGAGTGTTTACTGTGCTGAGCACATGTAGGGATGGTCAATAATGAGATGCAAATACTTTTGAGTTGATGCAGCAATATGCAAATTTTGTATGCAGTATTAAAATGAACAAAATTAATTCCTGCCGAGGTAACATTTGATTGGTTTATTTTCAAGATGCATACATTTGCACAATCCTGCATCAACTGAAAATGAACTGCATCTCATTGACCATCACTAATCAGATCCTGAAAACCAACAATCACTATCTGTTTATTTCACCAAGTACAAAGGGGGACTGTATTTGGAATTTTTCTTGGCTCATACAGGTTCTGCCATGGTACAATGTAACCATACAAGGTTAGGTACAGTAGAGCAAGGAAGCATGTCAGTGGGGGGAGAACACAGGGGACTAGAGGGGGGCTGTGAAACAGAAAGGGGCTAGAAGAAAGGGAGACGGAGGGGGTAGGGTAAGACCAGAGAAGGGAAGAGAGCCATGTGGCAGGTGTCCTGCTAGAACTAGTGCCAGAGAGGCCTGATAATACCAGCGCTGTGGAGTCGGAGCAGTTTTAGGGTAACTGGAATCGGTGGTTTCATAAACCCAGGAGTCGGATGATTTTTTTTTGTACCAACTTCAAGCCCTGGGAAATATTAGACTACATATCCTGGAATCAGGAGGTTTAAAAAAAAATGAGGATTTGGAGTCGGATGATTCTTGTAACGATCCCACAGCCCTGGATAATATTGTACCATAAGCACAAGTGGTTAAACTCAGAAAAGGCGGTCATTATTGGAATGGTTACAGGCCAGAAACCCCTCTACCGCCCCCCAATGATTCGGCTAACGATCAGCCCAGCAGGTGGAGTTGGCTGAGCACCAGCCAAGAGCTTGGTCCTCCCCTCCCCACTCACAAGCCAAGTGACATTACTCCAGCACTGGACTCGCCCAGCAATCAGCCCAGCAGATTGATTTGGCTGAGCGCTTGCCGAGCACACATGGGCTTCCCCGCTCACCTCACCCGCTGCGTGACATCACTCCAGCGCCGCTTCCTGACGGGTGACACGCCTCTTTCATTACATGTCAATTTTAACCCAACCTATATTTTTCAATAAAGTTTTTTTAAAACTTAGCAATAAGAAAATACACAAGACAACCAAGTATAAGCTCCCCATGTTTAATTGGTCCTGAAAAAAAATATTTGCAATTACAAGTGTTATGGGCCGTCACAGCGACACAGAATCGTGATCATGTCAAGATACAGCTTGTGGGGCTGGGAAAGGGCGAGAGGCGCAGAAAAGGGAATTGTCCTATTAGTAAAATATTACATATATAAATAAGCTATATAAAGTACAGGCAAATGCAAAAAAAAAAAAAAACAGGCAAGACAACATTCCCCAGATAGCTCTTACATGTCTGCAGGGGAAGATTTTTTTTGTTTTGAAAATTTTTTTTGGGAAAACTAGGCTACTAGTTGTGATGATTTCTGTAGCGACATCTGAAGGAATCTTTCAGTTGAGAGGTTTAAAAAATGGTATATCTTAAAACGCTTGCAAACAGTCCTAGAAATTTAAGCATTTTTGAAAAAGTGTGGCACTCGAGTGTGCCGATGAGATGGCAAGAGTGGGTTACATTCATAAACGTTAGTCTTAAAGCATATTATACAGCCCCAATCCAGCAGAGAGGCTTGCTTTGTGAACAATGAAACGGTTTCCCGTTCCAACCAATTACATACAGTCTTTTGGTCTTAAACATTTTTTTAATAAGCTTGGTTGACATTACTCTCCGCTAAATACATAAAGCAAGGTTGCCATCAGGGATGGGGCAAAGTTGCTATTGTGACTAGAGCCCTATTTTACCTTGAGCCATCTCTGATCCAACTGGAGCATCACAGGCTGCCAATCATTTCAAGGAGAACTAAGTGAGAAATATGGAAGCTACCATTGCTGATCACCTGAAAATTATTGATCCCCTGGCCAGATTACTTTGCCAGTAAACCAGCTGGAACAAGTTAGATTAGGAACGTCAGAACTGCTCTCCTGCATAACTTGTTCCAGCTCACTGATTTTTAAGCTTTAAACTAGCCGAACGGAAATTAAAGGTCAACTAAGCCCAAAACTGGCCAAGGCAAATCCTTAAAGGGGTTCTTCCGCGAAATAGAAAAAAAATAAAAAGTGGTTTATTTATAAACTATTAAAAATCCTCTTCAAATAGTGCGAAAAGTGTTTTTAAAAAATGAATAGTTTCATCAAAGTAACACATAATGTAATCAGTGACAGATGTCGGCCAGGGAGGCTAATCCATTTGTTAGGGGTTTTTTTTTTTTGTACTATAATATCACAAACATAACTGCTGCGTACCTAGTTGACAGTTCTGTAGTCCGTTGCTGTCAGGAATGGCTCTTACAATTAGAATAACGGCTGTTATCTCCCGGAGCTCTGCGCAGTTATTTATTTTGGTTTCACGGAGGGAGAGAGAGGACCCCGGAAGCAATGAATCAGGCTGAGGGAGAGCAGCTGATCAGTGAGAACGTAATTTGTTGACGTCATTGCCCGGCAACCAGACTACGGCGTGTATGCAGAATCCTCTTTATCTCCTGAAAGCGAGTGAACTCTTTGTCGCTGCAAGATTTATGGGTTTGTGTTTTCTTATTAACTTTTAGCTGCCTGGAGAACTCAACACAAACCAATAAATCTTGCAGCGACAAAGAGATCACTCGCTAGAGGATTCTGCATAGACACCCTACGTTCTCACTGATCAGCTGCTCTCCCTCAGCCTGATTCATTGCTCCGGGGTCCTCTCTCTCCCTCCGTGAAACTAAAATAAATAACTGCGCAGAGCTCCGGGAGATAACAGCCGTTATTCTAATTGTAAGAGCCATTCCTGACAGCAACGGACTACAGAACTGTCAACTAGGTACGCAGCAGTTATGTTTGTGATATTATAGTACAAAAAAAACACCCCTAACAAATGGATTAGCCTCCCTGGCGTCATCCGTCACTGATTACATTAGGTGTTACTTTGATGAAACTATTCATTTTTAAAAAACACTTTTCGCACTATTTGAAGAGGATTTTTAATAGTTTATAAATAAACCACTTTTTATTTTTTTCCTATTTCGCGGAAGAACCCCTTTAAAACAATCATGATTAGTATAAATCGTAAAAGTCAAACTATACATTCAAAGCTGAAAAAAAACAAACCTCATGGTTGCTTGCCAGTAGCTGTACAATGATCAATTCAGGCTTACAATCTCTCCTGCCTCAAGTTTCCTATGGCCAAACGGAGGTCTTACAATTGCTCCGCCTCTACTTCCTGTGACTGCAAGTCCCGCCTCCCCGTGTAGACACACAGCTTCAACTGTCATGCAGCCATTATGAGAAATGTAGCTCAGCCTCTATCCTGCTGCCTAATTTGCGTGTCAGGTTGTCGCAGCTGATTGACCCACCCACTTGCTGAATCCAGAGAGGAGATGAAAGGAGCTTTGCCCATAAAAAAAAAAAAAAAAAAAGGGTATTCTGTTCACCAATTTACCTTCATTAAGCTGTTTATATTAAATTGATCAATTTGATCATTACGATTTGCCTTATTAAGTTTTGGGTTAAGCTGCACTTTAAGGCCTGTTAAGACACTCAAATATGGCCAAAATGATCATTTGTGATTGCTTCAGCTGACAGTTTGGGGACAGCCAATAAAGGTTCATGCATAGAGGAGAAGCAGGAGGATGGGGAGAAAAAAAACAGAAAATTCCCTCTTTTCTGACTGCTAGCTGCCTGTGTTCTGATGTGTGCAGAAGAGGGGGCCATCTTTGTATGGGCATCAGTGCCCTTATTCGTCACTTTTCTCCAAAGTTTTCTCATACGGAATATTTTCCCACCCCAGTGTTCTTCTCAGGCTCTTTTAGCCGGGTGCTGCACCCGCCTAATTTTGTTGAGCACCTGGCTGTCAATGGCTCACCCCTCCTCCTATGCCAGTGATGGCTAACCTTGGCACTCCAGCTGTGACAAAACTACAAATCTCATCATGCCTCTGTCTCCCCGAGTTATGCTTAGAGCTGTCAGAGTATTGCAATGCCTCATGGGACTTGTAGTTCCACCACAGCTGGAGTGCCAAGGTTAGCTATCACTGTCCTATGCTGTAAGCAGAGTTGCACCAGCCCTGCGTTTCCCTAGTCATGCCCCACCTGGCTACTTTTTCATGCCACCTGGCTGGAAAAAAATTCTGAGGAGAACACTGAAATAAAATGCCTTTTAAGAGACCAGCAAGTAAGAAAATACTTTTTCAATTGCAGAATGCTGAGAAGTTATTGTAGACAGAAGATGAAAAATGGTCTCCAAGGAGAAGACTTAGGAGAAGAAGCGAATTGAATAAGGGCCAAGGTTCTCAGCTGAAGCCATCGCCAATGATCTTTATAGCTGTCAAACGTAAATAATGAGACACACGATGCAGTTTCCCGTTCGATCGATGGGAATCAGATGATTATTTCTGGCAAGACTGATCTGCTTCTGTTCAATAACGGATCAATTTTCCAAAGATATCACGGGAAAATTGATCCTGTTATCGATCGGGAGCAGTTTGCACATGATGGAACCTCCTGTCAGGATGACCGTCGATCGGATGGGAAATTGCATCGTGTGTATTCAGCATTACGGTCCTTAGTCAGAAGATAAGCATTTTTAAAGGAAGATATCAGCAATGGCCACCTGCATATTCCTCATAAGAGGCGTCCTATACCGCAGCGATCACTTCACAGCAGGAAATGCCTTAAAGAATCTAAAATTCTTACAATAAAAAGCATACCATTCTATTTATTATGTTCTCCTGTGCCCCTCTGTGCTGTTTCTGCCACTCCCTGCTGCATTCCTGCCTTGTAATTGCCAGTTTTAGGCAGTGTTTACAAACAAGAGACATGGCTTCTAACTAGAGTGTGATAGGCTTGAGAGTAGCTCAGCCTGTGACTCATACAGAGCTTGGAGAGGGTGTGTATAGCTTCTGCCAATGACAAGCAGTGCAGCACATTCCAGCCTCAGCCGACAGATGATTAGATCATATAACAGAGAAAACACAGCCACTGTGCAACTAGAAAAGGCTTCAGTAACACAGACCACATTAGAACAGGTATAGGAACTTATAGGATAGAAGAAATAAGGCTGGAAATTTTGTTACAGAGTCTCTTTAACCATAAGGTGCCATCTTGTTTTTGTCCTTCTTTGGTGTTGCATGAATTAAATGCTTAAATGATAAGTCCGCCCAGTGAGGGAAAGCAGACAATGGGTCACTATTATACGCCCAAAAGACATTTCCAAAAACTCCACGTCTATAATTTAAATACCCATAAAAAAGGCCCAACCAGAGCAGGATCAGATGTTACCAGGCAACCTAGGCTGGTGCTTGGGGCGTAGTAGTACATCTTAATCCATCTCTGCCAACAACTGTCTCTTTGAAGTAAGAAGGTGCAGAGAACCAAAGATTTTAGGATAGATTTGTGGCTTAAAGGGAAATTCTACTTTTATCATTCATTACAAACATTCACGTTGGCTAATGGATTGGCACTCTTGCCTTGCATCTCTACAGTCCTGGCTACACAACGTGGCATGGATACAAGCATCATGGAGTTTGTACGTTCTTTTTATCGAGTGGACTTCTTCCCCAAACCTCAATGTAGACTGGCAGATTGACTGTCTTCTCTCTAAATGTATCCTAAACTGTAGCAAGGAGATCAGACTGTAATCCCAGGTAATGCTGGGAACTACCTGCTGTACTCTGAAAGTGCTATGGAAACCATCCAGTGCTATATAATAGCATAATAATAAGTTACATCCTATTGTAATCAAAAATGTATCTCCAGTCAATGGGGCAGAACAGCTTTAATTTGTCCAGGCTACATTTCACAGTCAGTAGCTTTTGCAAACGTAGCCTAGACATGGCTGTATCGATAAGAGGTCCTTATGCTGCCTGACCCAGATTCCTGGGTGAACTGCTCTCACTAGAGTAATCCAGAAGAACAGACTCTACATTCCACTGTTATCAGCTGTACCACAAATTAATTCTGAATAGGAGTGACTGTTCTTGACTATGCTGCATGTCATGGGGTTGGTTGAAAACTCAACGAGTGCATCGGAGACCTGAAGTCACTCCCAGACAGAAATGACTGATCATAAACCCAATTCAATGTGGAATGTGTCTTTTTCCTCCAATAAGCCCTATTCAGCCAATGGTGGGACATTCATGGCAAGGATATGAGAGGAATCAGCGCAGGAGACTTGGGTGCAAGATACAGCCTGTATGGCTTATACTGCTCCTGCACAAATTCCCATTGATTTTAAATACTATTCCCCCTCCAGGCCGCCATGGATGGTGGGGAATGAAATAACTTGGCTTCCAGTAATTGCTAGAGGCTGAATTATAGTATTTTATAAGTAACTTCAGCTCCGATGTTACTCACTGCTGCGCCCAAGTCTACTACTCTGGAATGGCAGTGTTCGCATGGCAACAGTACTCCATAAAGTACAGACTGCCTTTACATTCACATCTTCCTGCACACCTAAATTAGTCTACTGCAGCAAAGTTGCCAACAATCCCATCGACATCCCCCCCACCCCCAATTTAACAACATGACGTGATGTTGCTATTAATGTCAGCAATGCATATCAATGAACTGAGGGGGCTTCTTATCTCTTAAAGTGAAATTTCAATTTGAAGGAAATCGAGCAGCATTTTTCTTCCTCTAGTTTGTCCTTGTTTCTTATCTTTGTAGGAGCTGTCATGAGCCCCTCCCACTTTCTCGCTGCCCTTATCCAGAGGAAAGGTGTGAAGTTAATCATGCGTGACTTCTCTAAAAACTGTTTGAGGCACAGTGTACTATCTATTGTAGCAATGTATGCTGTGGCTCTCAAGCATCTGGCTGCTCTCTGTCTACTGGTGAGTCTACCCTATTGCCGGCTAGAGGCAGGAAGTAGTGTGTCCTCAGCCATTTAGCCAAAGCCTGATACGACTAAGCTATGCCATCACCCAATCCAAATGTCTGAAGCTGTTGGAGACGCCTGATAAATAAAAATTACCATTATTCAGAACTGCACCTGAATCAGGAGAAGTATGGTGGTGGCCATTTTAATTCCTATTTGTCTGGCTGGCCATTTGGCTTTAGCCGTTTTTTCAGTCATTAGCCCGGAACAAGCATACAGTCAGAGAACCGGAACTGCATGCTTGTTCTGGACCAGAAGGTATTAAAAGCAGAAGCACATTCCATAAGCAAAACAAAGTCAACAACGGTGCTTGAATATTTCTCACATTTCAGTTCTTTCACTGCTGATTTTAATCCATGTGATCAATAAAGAGATGACTTTTTTCATCGCTGGTGCCTGCTCCATGTGGATTTACCGAAAACTTCTAAGATCTGTCTCCTTGCATCTCCTTCTGTGTCCTGTAGGTGTCAGACTCTTAGAAGTTAGAAGGCTTTATTTTTCTACACAGGAAGCAGAGCTGAGCACCATTAAAGTGGATCCAAGATCAACTTTTACTTATTGCATAATTGTGTTCCTTTCCTATTGTTTATAGGGCATTCCTCAAGCCAAATACTTTTTTTATGTTTTAATACTCCAATTCCCTATAAACTAAACAAGCCTCGCCCACAGCTTGTCAGAGAGCCTTGGCATTTTCAGACAGCAGCAAGGGCTCATGGGAGCTCAGTCTGGGCAGGTATTACTAGCCAGAGATTTCAGAGGCGAGGAGGGATTCGTTTTTTTTTTTTCACAGGCTGAGTGCTGAAGATGCAGATAAGCTTGCCTGTGCGTAATGTTTACAAACAACATGGCTGCTGTCATTGTATCACAGGAAGAAATAATCATATTCTGTTGAAGCTGTTTGCAGCTAGATTTGCTGTGTAAACTAAACTTTAGATAAGATATATAGACAAGTTACTTGTTATAGTTACTTTTTCATCTCGGATCCGCTTTTAGTACCCCTGCCCACCCACACTCCCACTGGCTCTAGGGCTTCACTCAATACAACTGAATGAGGCCGCACATCCAGCAAGTAAAATGCAGCAGGCTGGATATTGCTTTAGCACGCTGCACTTGGTGTAAACAACCCCTAAATAAATAGTGAAAGGGCAATACGGCCAGCGGAAGAGTGGATTGTGCAGCCTGGTGAACAGACTTCGAGGGAAAAGAGGCAAAGCACAAGGCAATGGATCTTAAAACTTCTTTGACCAAGACTTTTAAAAAACAAAAGACACTCCCACTGATACCCCCATTAGTGAATCCTCCTCCAATTCACATTTCATTGTTCGTTTACAGTTTGGTCATTTAAGAACCAGTATTACAATTGCTTAGCACTGACAGTGTGAACCAGGACATTTCCAAAGCTTGCATTTGATGATGGTTTAGCGCTGTGAAAACACAAATAGGCAACTATCAATGTGCAAACAAAGCACAATTTGCAGTACGGTGCATAAAAAGAACAAACAAAAAAAAGTGCAAAGTAAGGAACTGTCTCTGCAGGTCTGGTGTACAGGGGGTGGTGTACGCTTGAAGTGCAGTTTAATCACTCCAGAAGACAGAGCCTGTTGATAGAGATAAGAGAAGGCGTGGTTACCCCAGGAGGCGTGTCCGCAAACCATGCACTCTGTTGTTGGGTTTTGTTAAAAGTGTCGCCAAAACAATGGCCTTTGGACAAGTGCTGTATAGGCAAACATTACTATCTCCTCCTAAAGACAAGGGAATTTCCTGGGACTTAAGTGGGATGGAATAAGCACTATTTAAAATGCATGTTTGTATTAGTGGCTAGGACACCAAGAGCGGTGCATTAGTATGACAACCAGCTGACAGGACCCATTTACCTAGCAGAGTCTAAAGGGGCCCATACACTCAGCTGATCGATCGCAAATCGATCGATTTGCAGCCGATTTCAATCGATCTGACATGTTGGAAAATTTAGGCTTATCTCTTGATATTGGATCTAATGGAAATCTGATGGCAACAAAATGCCATCAGATAGATTTTAAATAGATTTCATACTGAAATCTTTTGGAAATCTGTTCCTAGTAAAAAAATGTTCCTAAACACATCAGATAGATCAGAAAATCTACTGATGATCTATCTGCTGCTAATCTAACGAGTGTATGGCCACCATAATGCTAGGTACCCACTGAGATTTTCTGGCAGATTTACTGTCAGATCGATTATTTCCAACATGTCCAATCTGATTTCCAATCGATTTCTAACTGTTTTCCGTTTACTTTGATCGGACATGTTGGAAATAAAGGATCTGACAGTAAATCTGCCCGAAAATCTCAGTGTTTACCTAGCATTACACAGAAGAGGGTACACACTGCTGTTTGTTTGCTATCAGTATAAAGCACAGAGTAAGTACTTATTCTGTAGTTGTGACATCTTGGAGTTAAGTCAATAGTACAAATATATTTTATTACCCACTGTAAGCCCCATTTTAAGGCGTTAACAGACTCAAAAGAAACTCTGAAGTCTCGTTTTTTACCTTGTTTTTCATATAATCCTGTTGTACACGAATATCCCACTAGATTCGCCGCATCCCCGCGGCAGATGAATGATTTATTCCTGTGCAACAGCCCTGCAAACATCCCGGGCCTCACGGGGCTTTATTTCCTGGAGGGGCAGGGCTCTGAGCTGTAGCTCTGCCTGCTCCGCAGTCAATCCCCACCTCTCCCCCGCCCTTCTCAGTCTTCCTTCACTGAGGGGCGAGGAGGAGGCGGAGATCCGCAGAGATTGATTGCGGAGAGGCTGAGCTACAGCTCAAAGCTCAGCCTCTCCAGAAAGCAAGCCAGGGCAGCACAATCTGCGACCAGCAAAGTCGTAAAACTTTGCTGGTCTATTACACAGGAATAAATCATCTGCCGCGGGGATGCGGCGAATCTAGTGGGACATTCATGTACAACAGAATTATATGAAAAAACAAAGGTAAAAAACGAGACTTCAGAGTCTCTTTAAGTAAGCAAACTCATTAAATACCAAGAAAAAAGTTAAATATTTAAGGGCTTCTGCTTCAGATGACATGCCTGTTAGCTGGGCCTTACCTGGATAGGCTGCCCCTTTTAGGGAAAATGGGGCCCTGGGCAAAAATTAATGTGAGGCCCCTTACATCTTCATATTGAAAGAATAGTAAACTTGTGACTGCTATAACTCCTGATTTGTGGGGCCCTTAAGAAGCTTGGGGCCTTAGACAACTGCCAAGTTTGAGCCTATGGTAGCACCAGCCTTCACTTCCTTCTCGCTATGCCCTGTACGTCTGATCATACATTAACTAGAAAATGTTAGATCGGTTCCCGTGCTGGGACACTGGACAGCTGCTCACTAGATACCACACTATGGTAGCTCCCAGTCGCCTCCATAGGCAAAAGGAAATGAACAGCACAACCAACGTGGAAGGGGGCTGAACAAAAACTAAAAAAGATAAAAATAGTAAAAGTTGCAGACAGGAAAAGTGCCATCCAGTAGCTCGGCATCAAATAAACGTGAAAGCCTCCTTTGATAAAAGGCAAAACAAAAATAATACATAATGACATTGCCATAGCTACGCTAACTGCTTTTAGCTCCGAAAAATGTCCTGGATGTAAATTAAAAAAACAAAATAAAACAAAAAAAAACTGTAACAACTTTTTTTTTGTAATATCTATAGAATCAAAAACACTGCAACAATTTTTCTTTTTGTTATGACAACACGATTTTCAAACAGAAAGCGTCTGAAAACTACTCTCTAATGGTACAGTCGTGCTAATAGAAATCGGTATTGCCAAAACAGTGATTGGGAAGCCGGTGGTCAGAGGAAAGCATGACTTCCCCTTTGCGTCTTCCCCAGATGGATGTTTGTTAATTTTAGGTAGTGTGAAAGAAGCGGTTCAGACAGAGTCCATATCTATTTTGAGTTCGGTATCGGGCTTCTCAGAAGCCGAAGTTCTCTTGTTCCTATGCTCGGGGGATTCGCTAATCATTCCTAAGATCGCGGCTCCGCTGCTGGTCTTCTGGGCCCCGGCGTTCTTGTCGGGGTTGCCGCAGCACTGCTTGGGAGCGCACTGAGTCCTGCAAGAGAGTTCGCAGAGGGATATCCTAGAGCCAGACTCCACACTGGAAAACTCAGGCTGGATGGTCGTGGCGTGAATTCCTTCGTCGTGGAAGAAGTCCTTGATCCGCTTGGCCACTTCCATGTAAGCGGTGGGATCGTGGCATTTTATGTGGGCTGTGGCGATGATTCGGCTTTCGGCCAACTGCCACACATGCAACTCGTGGACGGCCTCTACGCCTTCCAGGTCTTTGAGCTTTTGTTTCAGGGAGGAGATGTCTATTTGTTTGGGGACTGTTTGTAGAAGGATGAGGGCTGACTCTTTAAGAAGGGGATATGTTGTGTACAGCAGGATGCACACCATGATGACGCACAGAGAAGGGTCGAGGTACATCACCCAACAGGGCCCCGCGAGCTTCAGCTCCGGATG